>NC_089779.1:13672332-13682332 GCF_040412425.1 Macrobrachium rosenbergii
CCCGTCAAGTTTCCAGTTTCGTCGTTTTCTCTCTCTCTCTCTCTTTCTCACCTTTTGGGGACAGTCATGTCACCACTAGCAAATGAGAGAAGAGAAAGAATCTTACTGGATACTTCAACAGGAAGAAAAAGTATATATATACACATATAATATATATATACACATATATATATCTCTTTTCCTGAGTTTACAAATTTACTTCATTCATATCGGAAAAAAGCATTTTTCACAAAACAAAAATAATAACAACCACTAAACAGTGCATTGAGCATCACAGGTCTATTATATATATATATATATATATATATATATATATATATATATATATATATATATATATATATATATACATACATATACATTACATACATACATATATATATATATATATATATATATATACACTGTATATATACACATATATAAATACATATATATATTTTTTTTCACTATGCCTTGGGGATAACGTCCGCCCGAGGGGAAGAGGGGAATATAACTGATAAGAGCATCTGCCCCAGACAGGATTCGAACCTGGGCCTTTGGTTTGGATACAATAGCAGAAAGTCGACCTTGCCATTTGACTTCGGCTGCAGTTGACGCATTTACCCAATAACGATCCTCTTGGATCATAACAGATACAGTAATAATTATAAGGTATGGTGTATTTGATGTTAAATGATATTTTTAGCTTAATATTTGTGTGTACAAAAATGTCACGCGTGCAAGTAAAAACAATCCATATATATATATATATATATATATATATATATATATATATATATATATATATATATATATATATATATATATACACACACACACATATACATATACACACACATCAACAATTGCAATAACGCAAGTATGAGGTGTCCATGTCACAAGACCAAAAGCGGAGCAACTCAAATTGGAAAACACGACCCAGGCGCCTTCCACACCGGTGCCAAGAACGGTGAAAGCGACAAAGGTAAAACCAGATGAGAACCAGAGATGCACTCCTGCAGATGTTCAACTGCGATAACGCAGGCGGACTACATAACTGTCTTGGGCTAATGATCAAAGCATGACAGGGAGATTTTGCCGGAGTGACAGATTCAATCATTTTTTTCTGGTATTTTCAGGATAGAGTTATCAGACTTTCTCTGGCATGGGGTGACTTTATTCGCTTTTCTTTTATTTGACTTCATGTAACTCTGGTGGAATGGTATATAAAATTTAGGTCAGAGGCCATGCACTGGGACCTATGAGGTCATTCTGCGCTTAAAGGGAAATTGACAGTCGAAAGGTTTGAAAGGTGTAACAGGAGGAAAACCTCGCAGTTGTACCATGAAACAATTATTAAGAGAGGGTGGAAACTATGATGAAAGAAACAGAATATAAACGGAGGTACAGCAATAAGAATGAAAGGGGTAGCAGCTAAAGGCCGAAGGGACGCTGCAAAGAACCTTAAGTAATGCCTACAATGCACCACGCGAGGTGCACTGACGGCACTAACCCTCATCACCCACGGTGGATAATAACACTAAAAAACAAAAAGGGTTTTTCTATAACAACTGCAGCAAAAATAATTTTTATCCTCATCTGATTAAAACTGCGAGATTTTAAGAACTATGCCATTCTTCCAGGGAACCACTGCAGTATCAAATATCCCCCACATCCTCGAAATGAAACAAGTAAAAAATGCGCCGAACATTCTTCGGCGCAATCGAGTTTTCTGTACAGCCGCTACAGCCTATAATCAAGGCCACCGAAAACAGATCTATCTTTCGGTGGTCTCAGTATAATGCTGTATGAACCATGATATGAAACTTAACAAAGCCTGATGGTGCAGCCTAGCCTATATCGTTGTCAGAAGCATGATTGGCTAACTTTAACTTTAAAATAAAATCAAAACTGCTAAGGATAGAGGGCTGCAATTTGGTACGTTTGATGATTGGAGGGTGGATGATCAACATACCAATTTGCAGCCATATAGCCTCAGTAGTTTTTAAGATCTGAGGGCGGAGAGAAAAAGTGCGGAAGGACACACAAAGCCGGCACAATAGTTTTCTCTAACAGAAAACTAAAAAGGATCGACACGAACGTATCTCCCAAAACCAACACTCTTACACGACGAGCCATTGAATTTAAAACGGCGATACAAACAAAAAGGACGCGCTTCCCTCTCAACCTGTGCTCAGAAAGCTTGATTTAATTATCCTGCAGCCCTCCCAAGCGGAGGAGACCAACCCCAACCGCCATTACATCAGATCCCTTTCAAAATAAACGCCAAAACTAATCTTGGAAACTCGAACTGTCTCTCACCGCCAGCTGAGAAGGAGGAGTAGGGCTTTCATCATGCACCGGACCCAACATCTTCGGGGGGATACTCTGTGATACTCTGTATCCTTCCACTCGTCTGTAAACAACATCAGGAACATTGCAGCTGTTTTTCTTAATATTTCTTTTTTTTTTTTTGCTTTTTGCTTTACTTTTCGCCATCCCGAAGGTGACGTCACTGGGTAAACATTAAATGTACTTGAAAACCTTCTTGGATTTATGAAGACGGGAGGGAGGGGAAAATCGACTCAAGACCGGCGATAAATTAGTTTCAAAGGATAGAGTGTTGGAGGAAGAAGATGCGTTTCTCTTTTTTTTCTACGTATAGAGAGTCGTCGCTTCATCTGCGAGATCACGTAAGCCAAAACCCTGAGAGAGAGAGAGAGAGGAGAGAGAGAGAGAGAGAGAGAGAGAGAAAGAGAGAGAGAGAGAGAACCGATATACATTTATCGTATGTATATCATGAGTATATCATAACTGAGATAACTACCCATGAAATCTAATAAAGAGAGAGAGAGAGAGAGAGAGAGAGAGAGAGAGAGAGAGAGAGAGAGAGAGAGAGAGGAGACATTTATCGTATGTATATCAAGATTGAGATATCTCCAAATGAAATCTGTAATAAAGAGAGAGAGAGAGAGAGAGAGAGAGAGAGAGAGACATTTATCGTATGCATATCAAGATTGAGATATCTCCAAATGAAATCTGTAAGAGAGAGAGAGAGAGAGAGAGAGAGAGAGAGAGAGAGAGAGAGAGAGAGAGAGAGTTCATCTTATTGTTAAAATCGAAGAGTATTAATATTGCAGAGTAAATAAAACAGAGAGAGAGAGAGAGAGAGAGAGAGAGAGAGAGAGAGAGAGGAGAGAGAGAGAGAGAGTTAAATACAATAAACAAGAGATAGATTTTCCACCTTATTTCTAAACAGCAATAACCGATGCAAAGAGGACAAGCCTGCACCAGATGAGGAATACTCAGGATCCTCCCCTCCCCTCTCCCCTTCACTTCCCCACCCCTTTCCCATTCCCTCACCACTTTCCTCCCTTTCCTTTCCCTCTCCTTTCTCCTCCACTTCCTTCCCTTTCCTTTTCCTACCCCTCTCCTACCTTTCCTTTCTCATTCCCCCTCCTCCTCTTCCTTTCCAACCTCATCTTCTCCCCTCCCTCCCCCTCCCCACTCTCCTCTCCTCTCCTTTCCTTCCCTTACCTTTCCTCTCCCCTTCTATTCCATTTCCTCTCCCTTCTCCTCCTCCTTCCCTTCCAATTCCCTCTCCCCTCTTCTCCCCTTCCCCTCCTACCTCCTTCATTTCCCCCTCCCCTCACTTTTCCCTCCACTTCCCTTTCCTTTCCCCTTCTATTCCATTTCCTCTCCTTTCTCCCCCTTCCCTTCCAATTTCCCCTCCCCTCTTCTCCCCTTCGCCCCCTCCTACACCCTTCACTTCCATCTCCCCTCACTTTTCCTCCCCTTCCCTTTCCTCTCTCCTTCTATTCCATTTCCTCTCCCTTCTCCTCCCCCTTCCCTTTCAATTCCCCCTCCCCTCTTCTCCCCTTCCCTTCCTACCCCCTTCACGTTTCCTCTCCCCTTCTATTCCATTTCCTCTCCCTTCTCCTCCCCCTTCCCTTCCAATTCCCCCTCCTACCTCCTTCATTTCCCCTCCCCTCACTTTTCCTCCTTCCTTTCCCTCCTTCCCTTACCTCCCCACCCTCTCCCCTCCCCTTTCAATCCTCCTCCTCTCCCATCCCCTTCCCTTTCAATTCCTCCTCCACTCTCCTCCCCTCCCCCCCCCTCGAAACAACGGCGCATCCTCTCCACCCACGTAGGTCCTGTTTTACCCGTGAAATAATAAAACTTTGGAGAAAATATATAACGCGCATTGCTTAGGCAACAGATGGAGCAGCTGACAGCTGACAGAGAGACACGAATTGACTTCAATCTCTGCCGCCATTACTCCAGATGGCATCACGCCGACAGTTTTCCCCGGCGCTTGCATTGTCACATAAAAGTCGTTTGGGGATGCTCTTTTTCTCTGGGATACTTTTCCTTTTTTTTTTTTTTTTACTTTTTGGTAAATAGAATGATAAGTAAATATGGACGTATTCGCACATGTTATTTATTATAGACGTGTATGCGTTTACTCATATATTCATACATATGTACTGTATATATATATATATATATATATATATATATATATATATTTATATATACATATATGTATATGTATCTGTTTGTATATATATAAATATATATATATATATATATATATATATATATATATATATATATAGGCTATATATATATATATATATATATATATATATATATATATATATATATATATATATATATATATATATATATATACATACATATATACACCAAGACCTTCCCTACCAAAAAAACTCATAAGTTTCCTCACATTTCGCGACAGGTGACTCAAACGGCCGGGAATTCTCCGCAGAGACATTTCCAAATTCACACATTATTGGATAAAGGGAATTCAGCTACTTCATGATTTAATATAAATCTAAAATGTCCAAAATCAGGAAAATCATATACGTCATGAGTATCTGTAATAAAAATTAACCAATGAAGCTGTTTGTATAATTAAATGTCGATAAGAGAACAGGTGTCATGAAATAAGGCTGAAACGCCAGAATGCTTTCAACTGGTATTATAGCCAGTGATAGCATAGCATTAGTTGTTCGATGTGGTACCAGAAATTGTATATGTTTTAATGATGAGCATATACCTAGAAAAGCACCAACAAATACTCGTAATGTGAATAAAAGTAATAAAAATTTTCTGTTAGCACTATGAAACAGTAGTAATACACTCGATTTTTGTTCAAAATTAAAAATTTGATAATATAATCATGATCGAATCTTTAACATACACTTTCAACAAGGGTAAACGTGTATATATGAATGTATATATATATATATATATTTATATATATATATACATTTATATATTTACATATATATACTTACATATTTTATACCAAATATGATGATACCCATGAATCTTACTGACAAGATTTCTGCTTATATCCCATACGGTTACTCCGATGAATTCTGCAAGAAAACTCTTCCCCGCCTCTCTCTCTCTCTCTCTCTCTCTCTCTCTCTCTCTCTCTCTCTCTCTCATTCCTCCAGCATCATCTGGGCCTTCTCCTCTTCCTTCACTAAACCTTCTCGTTCAGCATTCCAAGCTCAGAGGAAGCAGCAGAAGCAGCGACGTAAGCATAAGGATGCCTCGGGTTTTGTCGACACACTCCTTTGGCCCGCATCATCAAAGGAATGCCGATGAGCATACTGAAGGATGAGACGAGGCGAAGAAGGAGAGAAAGAAGAAAGAATCTGGAAGAGAGAGAGAGAGAGAGAGAGAGAGAGAGAGAGAGAGAGAGAGAGAGAGAGAGAGAGAGAGAGAGAGAGAGAACTTGTGAAATCAAGATTTTATATTGTTTTTCTCTGGAGTGCGAAAGTAGGGTATGTAACTTGAGAGAGAGAGAGAGAGAGAGAGAGAGAGAGAGAGAGAGAGAGAGAGAGAGAGAGAGAGAGAGAGAGAGAGAGAGAGAGAGGGTAACTTGTGAAATCAAGATTTTATATTTTCTGGAGCGAAAATAGTGTAACTTGAGAGAGAGAGAGAGAGAGAGAGAGAGAGAGAGAGAGAGAGAGAGAGAGAGAGAGAGAGAGAGAGAGAGAGAGAGAGTGTAACTTGTGAAATCAAAGATTTTATATTTTTTCTGGACAGCGAAAATAGTGTAACTTGAGAGAGAGAGAGAGAGAGAGAGAGAGAGAGAGAGAGAGAGAGAGAGAGAGAGAGAGAGAGAGAGAGAGAGACTGGAGGAAACGACGAAATAGCATCCGCAAATCACTTTCTGAAGTGACGTCATAACAATTAAATTAATTTGGGAATGAGCTCATCTTTCCCCGTCCCTTCCATTCCATAACCCTCCCAAAAAGACCCCAGTCCCTAATAACTCCATTTCCAACCGAGGAGGAGGAGGAGGAGGAGGAGGAGGAGGAGGAGGAGGAGGAGGAGGGAGGAGGGGAGGAGGAGGAGGAGGAGGAGGGAGGAGGAAGAGGAGGAGGAGGAGGAGGAGGAGGAAGGATTTTTTAGGAGCTTACAAAGAGCCCATTTAAAGATGGAGGCGAACTTTCTCGAGACAAACTCACGAATATATATATAAAAAGGGAAGTGGATTCGATACTGGCAAGAGGGAAGGACGGGTAAATGAGAGTTAGAAACCAAAGAAGTGGGAGGGGGATGGGGGTGGGAGTGGAGTTCCCAAAAGAGAAGAGAAGAGGGGGAGTGGGTGAAATCCACCCCCCAAAATCTCTCAAAGAAACCTCCAGGGGATTCCCAATTATCACCAAAAAGGGGTTGCCTTTGATGACACACGCGCGGCTCGACTTCAAGGTATAACTCAGGTACGTGAAGACGATTGGAAGAGAGAGAGAGAGAGAGAGAGAGAGAGAGAGAGAGAGAGAGAGAGAGAGATACATTTATCGTATGAATATAATAATTGAAAATGCCTTGCCTTGAAATCTGTAATAATATGAGAGAGAGAGAGAGAGAGAGAGAGAGAGAGAGAGAGAGAGGGTGGGGGGAAATACATTTATCGTATGTATATAAGTGACCTATCTTGCCTTGAAATCTGTAATAAAATGAGAGAGAGAGAGAGAGAGAGAGAGAGAGAGAGAGAGAGAGAGAGAGAGAGAGAGAGAGAGAGAGAGAGAGAGAGAGAGAGTTACTTATACCGTGTGTATATCGTAAGTGAAATATCTTGCCTTTAAATCTGCAATAAAATGAGAGAGAGAGAGAGAGAGAGAGAGAGAGAGAGAGAGAGAGAGAGAGAGAGAGAGAGAGAGAGAGAGAGGCTTAATATAGAGATTGGGGTGAGTGGCTATCTCGGGAGGATTGATACATCATCCAATCTAGGCCTCAGTAATCATCGAGACGCCTATGTCATTACAACGTCTCTCCGTAATTCTGGGATATTTGCTATAATCTGTGAGCGTCATCTGATGTATAAAGAGAGATAGATAAAATCGGTGAAGATGAACCATAAATTTCTCAAGGGTATCAATGAAAAAGCAAGATTTAACAGGAAATGGAGTTAAATGATAGAATAAGAATTTTTCTGTTCAAGACTAGTGTAATGTCTCTCCTTCTTTGTGTGATATATATATATATATATATATATATATATATATATATATATATATATATATATATATATATATATATATATATATATATATATATATATATATTTACACAAACACACATATATATGTATATACACGTGTATAATAAGATGTTATCAAATTCAGTTATAAAACTCCTTGATAGTAGAGAAGAGCTTATTTTGGGACTCTCTCTGGCAGACAGAAAGAAATCACGCTAATTTCCTTAAATTCTCATCACTTACACATCCATCGTAACATCTGAAACATACCAGTAATAACTATAAAAAAAATCACATCATATACACAATGATATCTTTTGCCCGCAAGTATAACAAAATATTTACTAGCCCACGAAATTCAACTCAGCGTAACTAGGAAAAAAATAAATTCTCGAAACGAATCGCTGGTTTTTATGAAAACAGTGACGCGAGACCGTATTTTGGATGGGAAACCAAAAACGTTACTTCTGTATGGTATAGGAAACGCCAAAGGCACGCACGCACACACGAACACCACCGTTGAATATACAATGTTAAAAGCCGTTGGCTGTTGAAGAGAGGCTTCGAAATTCTACGGGAAATGTGAACATATAATATTTTCGGAAAACGTCCCGAAAGCACCTCTGCAGAGTCTGAGCAGCTGGGCAAGACAGTGACAAACCACGGGTTCTGTTTTCCCTGCAGGTCGCTCTCTCATTTTTCCAAAAACAGAGAGAGAGAGAGAGAGAGAGAGAGAGAGAGAGAGAGAGAGTAACTATAAATACTTTTCACAGATTACTCTTATACACAGTAGTTCAGAGAGAGAGAGAGAGAGAGTAACTATAAATACTTTTCACAGATTACTCTTATACACAGTAGTTCAGAGAGAGAGAGAGAGAGAGAGAGAGAGAAGGGTAACCGTAAACACCCTTCACAGATTACTCATACAGTCGTTCGTCGAGAGAGAGAGAGAGAGAGAGAGAGAGAGAGAGAGAGAGAGAGAGAGAGAGAGAGAGAGAGAGAGAGAGAGGGTGGAGGGTAATTGTAAATGCCTTTCACAGATTATTCTTATACACAGTCGTTCGTCGAGAGAGAGAGAGAGAGAGAGAGAGAGAGAGAGAGAGAGAGAGAGAGAGAGAGAGAGAGAGAGAGAAGGGCAACTGTATATACCTTCCAAAGATTATTCTTATACACAGTCGTTCAGAGAGAGAGAGAGAGAGAGAGAGAGAGAGAGAGAGAGAGAGAGAGAGAGAGAAGGGCACAAATACCTTCCACAGATTATTCTTATACATAGTCAGAGAGAGAGTTCAGAGAGAGAGAGAGAGAGAGAGAGAGAGAGAGAGAGAGAGAGAGAGAGAAGGCAACTGTAAATACCTTCCAGATTATTCTTATACACAGTCGTTCAGAGAGAGAGAGAGAGAGAGAGAGAGAGAGAGAGAGAGAGAGAGAGAGAGAGAGAGAGAGAGAGAGAGTAACTCTAAATACCTTTCAGAGGATTATTCTATACACAGTCGTTCAGAGAGAGAGAGAGAGAGAGAGAGAGAGAGAGAGAGAGAGAGAGAGAGAGAGAGAGAGAGAGAGAGAGAGAGAAAGGGTAACTGTAAATACCTTTCACAGATTATTCTTATACACAGTCTTTCAGAGAGAGAGAGAGAGAGAGAGAGAGAGAGAGAGAGAGAGAGAGAGAGAGAGAGAGAGAGAGAGAAAGGGTAACTCTAAATACCTTTCAAAGATTATTCTTATACAAGTCGTTCGTAGAGAGAGAGAGAGAGAGAGAGAGAGAGAGAGAGAGAGAGAGAGAGAGAGAGAGAGAGAAGGGTAACTCTAAGTACCTTTCAAAGATTATTCTTACACACAGTCGTTCGTAGAGAGAGAGAGAGAGAGAGAGAAGGGTAACTGTAAATACCTTTCAAAGAGTATTCTTATACACAGTCGTTCAGAGAGAGAGAGAGAGAGAGAGAGAGAGAGAGAGAGAGAGAGAGGAGGAGAGATATCCATATCGTTAAAATTTATTACGGTACCGGAACTAAAACCTGCTCGTGGTGGTTAAATGACAAACTCCTCACATTGCAAAAAAGTAACATTAGCACGACGGAGCACGGAGCACACTCGGGGGTACGGACGTACGAGAGAGGAGGTGTTAGGGCCTGCGTGCATACAAGGCAAATGCACGCCTTAATGCATATGTATCGCCGACGAGGATGAGCGTGCATTTATGCCGGTACAGAAGTAACCACGCCATATTACTGTAATCACCGATGCTCGTTCGGGGTTGATAACACCAATGATCTCACCTCCCCTGCTTTGTCTTCCAACCTGTTTTTAGGTTTTTATAGGTTTTGATCAGTCTGCAACTTTCGAGGAAGTCTTGCTATAAAGAGCACTAATTTGCGCTACGTAAGCTCTACAAGAGATACCACTTTTGCGTGTGTATGTGTACGTATATATAAGCGTGTATGTATGCATACACACACACACACACAAAGAGGTATCTCTTGTAAAGTTTATATA
>NC_089779.1:13694832-13704832 GCF_040412425.1 Macrobrachium rosenbergii
TCTTCATTTCCCAAAGATATTGTCGGCAAAATTTGGTTGAAATTGACCCAGTGGTTTTGGAGAAGGGAATACAAACTTATATCTGATAGACAGGCATGAACATACATACAGATATACAGACATACATACCTAGTTGATAGAAGAACGATAAATAACAAGAGTAAAACATACTGATAAACCTTGATCAAGAAAACTCGCCACTTATCAGTTCATGATCTAAGGACTAACGGAAAAAGGAAATTAACCAATTCATTTAAGTTTCTCTCACACCTAAAACAGGAGGCACCACAAGACAAGGTTCCTCTCTCTCTCTCTCTCTCTCTCTCTCTCTCTCTCTCTTATCAGTTCAGATAATCTAAGGACTAACGGAAAAAGGAAATTAACCAGTTCATTTAAGTTTCTCTCGCACGTAAAACAGGAGGCACCAAAAGACAAGCTTCCTTTCTCTCTCTCTCTCTCTCTCTCTCTCTCTCTCTCTCTCTCTCCACGCCAACTAAATAACGTCAGCGGTACGAGCGTTTTATTGCCCGTGACACCTATTTCCAAATAATGAAGAGTTTTATCTTGACCCTCACAGCGGCATCTTCATTAGCGCCTTTTACAAGGCTGTCAAAAGGAGTAAAAAAGTCATTAAAGAGATAAAAAGGAGATTTAAAAGTCCCCATACCACCCCCCACCCCCTTCCTTCGGTTACGTACGATAACCAGTTCCATATATTTATACACCTTTTAAACGCTCTAAGAGAAGTTTCCATCTTTTGGGTTATCACAAGAATTCTGGAGACAAAGGTCCTTTCTATCTCTCCCTTTTTAGAAGATAAGTTCAGTATACCTACTGTAAACACGGTGCCAGCTTCTAAGTTTTGTTTTACCAAAAATAATTTTAATAGTAAGGTGAGTATGTATGTGCCCCACCAACAACACCTTGTGAATCGTCATGATGTCTAGTTTTCGCTATAAATAAAAATCAAGACTTGTGTATCCTGTGATATCACTTCAACAAGAAATCTAATTCAGTACATAATTCCTAGAGAAAAATATATCAAAAACAAATAATACTTTCCTGAAGAATTTAGTACTGCTGAATTTCTGCATATTAAATTTGTATCTCTATACAACTTACCGATTAAACCTGCAGTCAACTGTAGGTACAGTTAATAACACAGGTCATTTATGTACAACTGTACGTCGAGTTAATTAATGTTAATAACACATGTCACTTATGTATATCCGTACGTCGAGTTAACTAATCTTAATAACACATGTCACTTATGTATATCCGTACGTCGAGTTAATTAATATTATATGTTTACTGGATATAACTGCTTGTTTATACAACTTCGGATTCCTGCAAACAAACTTTGTTTTGAAAGCCATCACTTCAAACAAAACTAGTTCTGAGGGCTTTCACAGCTCGAGTTCTGAAACCCATCGCTTTGAAACTAGTTCCGAAAACCTTTCACTGTATAAGTTCTGAAAGCTATCACTTTAAAGAGCATCCTTCTGAAGGATATTATCACTCTCGGTAATCCTTCCAACAGATGGCTACACAGAAATCCACTTTCCACAATAGGAACTCGAAAGCCACGGCCATCAGTCAGTCTGTACGAAATCTTCCATCACACCCGGACAACCCGTCTCATCATAGATAAGTCATAAGCAGAGCGCTTTTTCTATCCCTGATATCATTATCGCGGTGAGTTTTTTTTTTTTTTTTTTTTTAAACTTCGAGACAAAAAAGCTCAACTAGAAGTATCTCCTAGGAAGAAAAAATAAGAGCATTTTCATGTCATTTCCCCTTAATCGGTCAAGTTTGTTTCGTCAAAATCATTTCTGCAGACGGAACGTATGCCATTTCTCTCTCTCTCTCTCTCTCTCTCTCTCTCTCTCTCTCTCTCTCTCTCTCTCTCTCTCCAAAGCGGTTTGACATATTGGATGGCGATATTCTGTCGAAAATAATCTATGCTTTACTCTCTCTCTCTCTCTCTCTCTCTCTCTCTCTCTCTCTCTCTCTCTCTCTCTCTCTCGACCACGTTGTTTACAAAAGATACAAGTATCAAAAACCACGTTGTTTACAAAAGATACGAGCAATAATACTAAGTGCGTCCATTTAACCCGGAAAATAAAAGAACGAAACTAGCCGGTATCTTCTTAATATCTTCCTAATATCATTTTAACACAAGTGCATCCTCCTACTCCCAAGTGGATTACACCAAAAATTCCAATTAGAAGAACAAAGCTTATACAAGCAATGCCGTTAAACTAAGAGGTGTCCATCCAACCCACAGAACTGGAGAAAGAAAATTATGGCGAACATTCCAACACCATCTGAACCCGCTTTCGTCCTCCCCTGGCTATAAGAAATTACCGAGAGAATAAAAGAAAAACGAAAGGAGAGAGAAAATGAAAGATAAACGGAGTATTTGGCCCCCGCAACGCATCTGATAAGCTGCGCCAGAGTGTTATTTAGCAATCAATAGCGTCGTTTGTCGGGTTAAGCTTCATTTTTTTCTTAGGTAATTGTCGGTTCTGGTGTCGGTGCAGGTAATCGTAACGAGTGCATGCATTCCAGGCGCCGTTGCAAGCATATGCCTGGACTCTCTCTCTCTCTCTCTTTCTCAACAAAGGAAAGTTGCAGACGTATAAAAATGCATTCCTTTTAACCAATGTCATTTTACACTGATCTAATACTCTAAGGAAATTTTTCTCTCTATACATCACTGGACAATACGAGTATTGTTTAACCTGAAACTTTTAAATACACAATTTTTACAAAATAAAATAAATAAAATAGAAAATATCTCATATATTCGATTAGGTAATAAATCTAAACATCTGTAGCAGCTAAAATTCAATTACAATTTTTTGAAATCACATTGCAATGCATCTAAGGAAAATTAGAATGATTACCACGAGCACATACGTAACAGCTACAACTAACTGACTCTCTCTCTCTCTCTCTCTCTCTCTCTCTCTCTCTCTCTCTCTCTCTCTCTCTCTCAGCGATTTAGACGTAAACCTCGTCCACGTAGGTAATGAAGGGGGCCATAAAACCGAATCACAAAACTCCATCTTTTTGTCGCGAAGAAAACAAGACAAGCACCCAACAACCAAAGTGAAGTTGTTAGCCGTTAGCTCGACTATGCCCTAATTCAATCAAGATAAGCGAAAACTTGTCTTAAAACTGCAAGAAAATGCTTGAAAAATTAAAAAACAGATTGAAAAAAAAAAAAAAAAAAAACTGTGGCCGAAGGAGATAACACAACAAGTTCTCAAAAAAAAAAAAAAAAAAAAAAAAAAAAAAGCCCCAAGACAACGGTATCAAAAAGACGTCTTTCTCGTTGTTTGGTCTGGTTGCAATTCGAGTCAGCGGTATATGTCGCTTCTGGAGCATGGGCAACAGATACGCATTCGCATTTGTTCCAGCGCGCGTGCGCGCACATATAAACAATCCTTGAGGATTGGTTACCTCAGTTTCCTCAATACTAACCTACTGTATTGTTTACGTAAATGGGAATAAAGACGGGCAAATTTCAAATCCAAGTAACCTTCACGACGTAATATAGATTTTACAAAAAACATCAGGTCAGCCTTGTTTAGGCGATGACTTGCATATTTCTCAAAAAGAAGAGAAAAATAAACAAAAAGGGGGGGAAGACAAGACCGAAAACATGAAGGAAAAAAAGGCCAGAGCTTACAGATGGCGGAGGAGGAGGAGGAGGAGGAGGAGGAGGAGGAGGAGGAGGAGGAGGAGTGATCAAATCAACTCATTCCGGTGTTTTCTACTCCCTTCTACTCTCCTTACATAAACACACATACACTCGCAGGGAGAAGGAGGAGGGGGAGGAGGAGGAGGGGGAGGAGGAGGAGGAGGGGGAGGAGGAGGAGGAGGAGAAAGAGGGGGGAGGAGGAGGAGGAGGAGAAAGAGGGGGAGGAGAAGTGATCAAAACAACTCACTCCGGTGTTTTCTACTCCCTTCTACTCCCCTTAAACAAACACACACACATGCACACAGAGGGAGGAGGGGGAGGGGGAGGAGGTGGAGAAGGAGGAGGCGTGATAAAAAAAACTCACTCCGGAGTTTTCTACTCCCGTCTACTCCCCTTACACACGCACAAACACACACAAGGAATTCCACAATCCATTTCCTTCTCATTACCCACGCTTTTCCTCACTCTTTTCCTCACTCCTTCCCTCACCGCCATCAGTCTCATTTCCTCTCTCAGTCACATGACCCGAGTCAGGCTTAATGATCGGCCGTAATTGATGATCCTCACAACGACGTGTTAAATGAAAGACTTGGCTTTTTTTTTCTTTTTCGTTTTGTTTTGTTGTCGGTGTCGCGAATTTCCTGCACTGAACTGAATTACCACGTATCGTAAACAATGTGGAAATGGTAGTTAATTTCTGGCTGTGTCGGAAAGTTAATTATACGGGCTTCCGTATTTACAGACCATCTCCCTCTCTTTCTCTTTCTGTATAATATATATATATATATATATATATATATATATATATATATATATATATATATATATATATATATGTGTGTGTGTGTGTGTGTGTGTGTATACATCCATACATACATATATATATATATATATATATATATATATATATATATATATATATATATATATATACACACACACATAATCACAAGGCGCCTTTTTACCCTTTTAGCAAGCTAATACTAAAAGGATAATGCCTTTAGGTTTCTCAGTAAGCGTTGAGGGGTGTAAAGTTGCAAGCCCCACACTGGTTTCCTTGAAGCCAGCAAACGAAAGTACCCATTTACAGCCGGGCGCTAACCATGGGACTCGCTAGTGTCTACCAAGTATTGTACCAGTCAAATAAAAAATTATTTATGACACCCAAATAAAATAATATAAACATACAAAGGTTCACCGTGAACTCATGTAAGGGCTAATATTAAATACAGAATCATCTATCGTCGTATCAGAAATTCATAACGAATGGAAATGTCCGCAGCTAATGCATGATAATAATAAAAAAAGAACAAAACGATCAATAATAATAATAATAATAATAATAATAATAATAATAATAATAATAATAACATCTCAAATGCCGAATTATCATCATCATCATCACGAAGAAATGCTGTTGACTTTACGTAAACAAAAACCAAACAAATATAAGACCCCGGTGGTGATTAGGGCCACAGGGGAAGTGATCCATCTCACAAATATTATGAAAACAACCCCTTTATGTTTATTTGCGCAGCCAGCGATTAACACAACACGGATTGCAAGACCCCCAGCCGCCATCACACAGACAAACGCGGTTCACACGAGATCCTATCTCGAGGAAAATCGCCCCTTTCCCCCTCCCAGAAACGCTACTCTCTCTTCTCTCTCTTCCTCTCTCAGAAACTCTCTCTCTCTCTCTCTCTTGCTTTTGGCTTTTTTTTTATCCTTATCTCGTGTGTGTGTGTGTCCTTAACTGTGAGAATATATATATATATATATATATATATATATATATATATATATATATATATATATATATATATATATATATATATATATATACATTTTATATGTATACATACATATATATATAATATATATAATGTATATATATATATATTTTATATATATACATATAATTATATATATAATAAATAAAATATATATATATATATATATATATATATATATATATATATATATATATATATATATATATATATGAGAAATTTTTTATCACACTGTGATTTATATACAATCATGTAGCTTCATGATTTATATATATATATATATATATATATATATATATATATATATATATATATATATATATATATATATATATACACACACATATACAAAGAACCATCAATGTCAAAGTGGTCTGGGGAAGAATGGGAGCAGAATTTGGGAGTAACTATAATGACCGAAGGCAACAGGACTAAAGAATAGAGCAGGCACACGAACAGACGAATCACAGCAAGTACCAAAGAGAGCGCAAAAGAATGGAAGGCAGCTAAGAATGTATGAAGAAATTGCTGAGCAAACTCTTAGAGGAAAAGAGCCTAATCTTAATATCAGATGCCTACAAAAATAGAGATACGGTCCACTGACCCAACTCTCTCTCTCTCTCTCTCTCTCTCTCTCTCTCTCTCTCTCTCTCTCTCTCTCTCTCTCTCTCCGTACCGTTCTTAAACCCACAATCAGTTTTCCCAAAAATCGCTTCCCCTTGATGCAAGACAAATGTATTTCTGTCTGCCGATACAAAACCTCTTCTTTCCGTGGCAAAGTGTCGTCCTTTCCCGGCGTGTCTTTTATCCAAACACGACGGGTCGCTTTTATCTTTGTCACTCCATGCCAGGGCGGACCGCTCTCCACTAAGTTAAGTAAATAACGATATATATATATATATATATATATATATATATATATATATATATATATATATATATATATATATATATATATATATATATATATATATAATAAATATATATAAATACATATATATATATATATAATAAATATATATATACAGCATATATATACATAAATATACACATATACAATATATATATGTATATATATGTGTACAGTATATATATACACATACATACATACATACAAGGTGCAGCTTGCAAACAGCGTACTTCGTTACAGCTTTTCATGTCCTTGATAGAAGCCTACAAAGTAACAATTTTCCAAGAAGTACCGGAAGTAAGGAATAGATATATTACTGTCATAATCTATATGGATCCAAATATCTTACCGTCGTAATCCATATGGTTCCAAATATCTTACCAAAGAACAGTAATTAATTTCAAAACGTATTTTAAATTTCACATTCTATTAGAAAGATAAATATAGAATATCCTATACAAACGGCAATAACAGGAACTTCACAAGTTACAAAACACATCTTCAACTCTTCACATCAATTTCAACTAACAGAAATACAAAATGGGGCGAAGGGATGTCTCCAGTAGGTCCAACTTGGGACGTGAAAAGGAGAGCCTGCCTGGGGCCTGGCCTATGCCTGTCAACAGAGCCCCCCGGCTGAGCCAATTAGACAAGAGGACAAACGCCTACGATGACATACGTCTGAAAAGCCTGCATCTGTCCAACCTTCTTAAACCCTGTCAGCTAAAGATCCTTTTCTTCTTTTTTTTTTTTCTTTAAGTCCCTAAGCCCTTTCTAGATGTTCGACCCTTTTCAAGTTCTAAAAAGAAAACCCTTTCAAGTTATTTCAGCTTTTCTGCCTCGGCATTAAAGTTTTTTTATTTATTTATTTGTGATCTAAGTGAATAAGCAGCTGTGATGAGAGACATGTCGCCGACACTCTCACGGAAAACAGAATGGCTACATCGTGTTTACGCAGATGCTGATATATAAAAAATACATATAAAAATATATAGAGAAACGGACGGAAGGCGCGAAAACAAACAAAACTAAATCTGAAATGTGTCAGCTTACGCGTCAGAGACGTCCGCATAAAGAGCGACTAAGGCGACACTGAAAATGAAAACAAACTGTTGATGTCAGCAAAGCGACGGACGACAGACAACTCTCAAACGAATAATAAAAACGACAACAATAATAATAATGATAATAATGCTGACAATACCCACGACTGAGAAGTGATGACGACGTACACCTAATATGAGAAAAGGGAGGGTATTGAAAAAACAAAGGACTTTGACAGGACAGGAGGAATGTTTCAAAAATGTCCACATACACACACATAAAAAAAAAATGAATAGTAAAATAAATGATGATGATGACAAAAAAAAAGAGTGCTGATAAAGTACAAAAAGCATGAATAAGAAGAATGAAATGAAGTTCGCTGACAATAAAAAGTCCCCTAATAAGAAACAGAAGAGGAACAAGTTAACAATATCCTAAAATGACACACAAGGATGCTGACAGACTTTCCTTGAAAAAAAAAAATGTGACAAAGTCCAAAGAATAAAAAACAAGTTAAAATTTATAAAAACACAAAATTAGGATCATAATAAGAATTACCAAAAACATCCCATCCATCACAACATAAATAATGACAAAACCAAAGCGGAAAGAGAGTACTGATCAGAAAACCAAGAAGAAGAAGAAGAAGAAGAAGAAGAAGAAGAAGAAGAAGAAGAAGAAGAAGAAGAAGAAGAAGAAGACGGAAAATGTGAATAAATCCCAAAAGACGAAAACCATGAATAAAAATTAATAAAATTGACGATACTCAGACGAATGAAAAATATGAAAAAACTGACAAAGTTCAGGAAAAAAAGAACGTTTAGGAACAAGTTACAAATTTCAAGAAAAAACAAAAACGATCCAAATTCAAAATACTAAAAATAACCCCTCCCAAACAATAAATAATGACAAAACCAAAGTGGGAAAACTAAAGTCATCAGAAAACCAAAAAGATGAGTGTGTGTTTGATATACGGTCCACTGAACCAACTCTCTCTCTCTCTCTCTCTCTCTCTCTCTCTCTCTCTCTCTCTCTCTCTCTCTCTCTCTTTCGTACCGTTTTTAAAACCATAATCAGTAAAATAAAATCCCAGAAAACAAAAACCATAAATAAACGGTGCAATCGAGTTTTCTGTAAAGCCGCTACAGCGGATAATCAAGGGCACTAAAAACAGATCTATCTTACGGTGGTCTCGGTATAATGCTGTATGAGCCGTGGCCCATGAAACTTTAACCACGGCCCGGTGGTGGCCTATTCTATATCGGTGCCAGAAGCACGATTATGGCTAACTTTAACCTTAAATAAAATCAAAACTACTGAGGCTAGAGGGCTGCAATTTGGTATGTTTGACGATTGGAGGGTGGATGATCAACAAACCAATTTGCAGCCCTCTAGCCTCAGTGCTTTTTAAGATCTGAGGGCGGACAGAAAGAGTGCTGACAGAAAAAAGTTCGGACATAATGAAGTGCGGACGGACAGACAAAGCCGGCACAATAGTTTTCTTTCACAGAAAACTAAAAATGAATAAAGTTGACGATACCCCAGACGAACCTGGAGAAGATTATTGTTGACAAAGTCCCGGTCACAAAAGCCCACCTTTCGGTCACAGGGATACAGGGGAGACTCCCTCCGAAAACTGGGAAACGCCCAGTTCGAAGGGACATTTCACGTCGGGGAGATAAATCATTACTGAGAAATTTAGAAGCACTAAAAAAAAAAAAATGAATAAATAAATAAGTCTTCGGATGAAACAAATATTTCACGATTATTTTCTTGTCCCTGCATCCGTGTTGATTTGCATTCCAAGTTATTTTTCTTTCCTTTGGTGCGTTTTTTTTATGATGTTTTTCATTGATTGTCTAGTCCTTAAAATGAGAATGTCTTTTTCCACGAAACAATATACATACATACATACATACATAAACACACACACACACACACACACACATATATATATATATATATATATATATATATATATATATATATTACTTTTAGATAAAAATTCACACTAAATGAACTGAATAAACTCATATTAAAAAAACCTTCAATGAAGATTTAAAAGCAACATTTTACCAATACGTCTAAAAAACTTACTCTATTATAATCTCGGTCAACAAATAATACAATTTCGAATTCTGAGGGAACTTTTCCCTCACACTAAAACAAGATAACATTCGTTGTCCTTTTAATAAAACTATTCAACATCAGAATTAACTTCCAAACATTTCGGTAATTGAATAAGTAAGGTCTTGAATCCACACGAAATTTGGAATCGAGAGAGAGAGAGAGAGAGAGAGAGAGAGAGAGAGAGAGAGAGAGAGAGAGAGAGAGTAAAGCATAGCTTATTTTCGACAAAACATCACCATCCAATAAATGAAGTTATTGACGAGAGAGAGAGAGAGAGTAAAGCATAGCTTATTTTCGACAAAACATCACCATCCAATAAATGAAGTTATTGACAAGACAGAATATGTGGGATTCTTCTCCATACAAGCTATGGTGACACCCATGACAGATAGTAAATCATTCTTAGATTTTATC
>NC_089779.1:13707332-13732332 GCF_040412425.1 Macrobrachium rosenbergii
TCATCAATCGTTGGCTTCCGCCTCCTCCTCTCTCTCTCTCTCTCCTTTTCCGCTCTATTTCGTCGCTTTATCTCTCCTGAACGTCTATTCATCTTCTTCATTTCCTTCGGTTCATCCATCTTGGTGTTTCCCCATTTCGCGTTTCCGGAACAAACTTTCCTCTTAATGGCTTATCTCTTCGGTATTAATTTGGTTAAATGTCTGGAATATTAATGGAACCTTTCCTTAATTTATCTGTATACGAGTGTTGCATGTTTATGCAGTGTCTTCTTATATACTTCTTATTTTTCCTTATTTCTAACAGTTTGCTCTTCCAAGAATATCAATGGCATCTTTCCAAAACTTATCTGGTTATGAGTATGCATATTTATGCAATGTCCCTTTTAATTTTCTGAAAAAAAAAAAAAAAAATAAAATAAAATAAAAGTATTGTGCCGTCCGCACTCTTTTCTGTCCGCCCTCAGATCTTAAAAACTACTGAGGCTAGAGGGCTGCAAATTGGTATGTTGATCATCCACCCTCCAATCATCAAGCATACCAAATTGCAGCCCTCTAGCCTCAGTAGTTTTCATTTTATTTAAAGTTAAAGTTAGCCATAATCGTGCTTCTGGCAACGATATAGGATAGGCCACCACCGGGCCGTAGTTAAAGTTTCATGGCCCGCGGCTCATACAGCATTATACCAAGACCAACGAAAGATAGATCTATTTTCGGCGGCCTTGATTATATGCTGTAGCGGCTGTACAGACAGCTTGATTGCGCCGAAGACACTTCGGCGCATTTTTTATTTGTTTATGTTCATTTATAATTTTGCTATAATCTCTAGTCCCTCATCCACCAATAATTTTCCTTATTACTTCCCGTTTACTCTTTCTTTTCCAACTTCTACTGACCTTTGCAGTGTCCTCTCTCATATTCCTTTCCTATTTTGCTAAAATCTTTATTCCCTCTTTCAACAGTAATCTCCTTATTTCTTCCCGTTTACTCCTCCTTTTCCTGCTTCTACCTACCATTTCTTCCTGACCATAATTTTCTATTGTTTACCTTCGCTTAAACATCTGTCTTTGTGTGTGTGCGCGCGCGCGTGTGTGTGTGTATGTGTGTGTGTGTGTGTGTGTGTGTGTGTGTGTGTGTGTGTGTGTGTCAGCAGGATTCCGAAAAACCACGAACAGGTTTGTACATTTTTTATTTAAACTTCAGTATGGTGCAAGGAGCAAGTAAATAAATTCTGGTACAGATCCAACCCTGGTTCTGGGTGCAGGTTTTTTTTTAACTGGTTAATTTAATGATACTTGCAAATAAAATTATCTAAAGGTTACACGAGCTTCCTGTTGTTTGTAAAAGAAAACGCAAAGGATAAAGAGCAGTTCGAACAGTTTACGTTAATCCATTACCTACTCATTTTGCTGCAGGATTTTTTTTTTTCAGGATTTGCAAATCCAACTTCCAGCACCAATGGGCATACTAGGTTCGATTCCCGGTTAGGGTAGGAGGAATTATCATACATAATATCTTCTGGGTGTAAGGTATGGCAAATGGAGAGTGAATTATATATTAATGGGTTATTTGCGGCTTAATTTTGAAAGTATAAAAATATAAAGTATAAAATTTTAAACGAATACTAATATATATATATATATATATATATATATATATATATATATATATATATATATATATATATATATATATATATATATATATATATATATATATATGTAATATGTAGATTCTACTGGTCACTTTTACCAAATAATGTGTAATTGTAATAGCCATAATACCCCCTTAACTTCTCGAATTCTTCGCGCTTTTTTGGATACGCTTGTCACTACAAAGCCTTAAGATCCAAGTGCAAGAAATATGAAGATACTATGATGACTGGTAGCGGGAAACGAACCCGGGTCCCATAATCACAACGGGGTTCACGCTGCCCACCTGTATTATACATATATATATATATACAGTATATATATATATATATATATATATATATATATATATATATATATATATATATATATATATATATATATATATATATATAAAATACATATAAATATATATGCTTATATAAAGTATATAAATACACAAGTATATATGTACATACATATACACATGTGTGTCTGGGTATTCAAATACACACCCGCACAAATGGAAGAAAATATATTTTTATATTCTTGGTATGTCACGGCGTGGGTGCACCTTGCACCCGATAGGCGTTGTTTTAGTAACGTCATTCTGTCCTAAAGAATGCTATATATCTTACCCTTATTCAATTAGAAAGATTCTTTACCCTGCTGCGTTTGGGATTAAAAATAATAATCGTAATTACTCAGCAACTTAACCAACGTGAATATGAATCTTTACTTATTATCTGCAATTGCTCTTTGCTCTCTCTTTTCTTATGTATGGGTAATCTGTTTACTGAAGGAAGCTTTTTTTATCTAATAATAATAATAATAATAATAATAATAATAATAATAATAATAATAATAATAATAATAATAATAAGAAGAAGAAGAAGAAGATCTCTTTTTTTATGTATGGGTAATCTGTTTACTGAAGGAAGCTTTTTTTATCTAATAATAATAATAATAATAATAATAATAATAATAATAATAATAATAATAAGAAGAAGAAGAAGAAGAAGAAGAAGAAGAAGAAGAAGAAGAAGAAGAAGAAGAAGAAGAAGAAGAAGAAGAATAAGAAGAAGAAGAAGGATTTCAGATAATACAGAATGAGAAAATTAAGAATAAAGAACCAAGAGCAATATAGCGATGGCTGTAGCAAGAAAAACAATAATAACTTACAATAAAATATAATTCAGTCAACATTATTACTAACATTAACAGTAACTTGTAAAAAGAAATTATAAAAAAAATCTCACTATCCTCACCATTTACTCCAAAAAATCTTCCATTCCCGCAAACAAAGAATAAACAGCACCAGAAACAGTAAAAGGAGAATGAAAGTAATTGTATATCCCAGACAAATATAATTTGCACCATAATCTTTTGCCACAAACAATGAACGACATTTCTCGCTGAATTTTTTTTCCATTCGGTTTCTACATCGACTGCTTACATGTATTATTCTCTCTCTCTCTCTTATTGGCAGTCACCTCCGTCATCTCTCTCTCAATATTTTGGTGTCTGCATTAACTGCTTACATGTACAATCTCTCGCTCTAAATTCATCTCAGTCCATCTATCGCAACATTTTGGTGTCTACATTAACTGCTTACATGTATAATCTCTCTCTCTCTCTCTCTCTCTCTCTCTCTCTCTCTCTCTCTCTCTCTCTCTCTCTCTCTCTCTTTCCTATCGGCATTCATCTCCGTCCATCTCACTCCCAGGACACTCTGTACCAAGAGCGCTCGCACATGTGGTCGGTCAGCTATCAAGATGGCACACGGGTGATAGATTACGCCACCGGGGTATTGCCACGGGGATATAGCCACGGGGGTGTACAGCCACAGGGGTATAGCCACGGGGTGTATAGCCACGAGGGAATAGCCACGGGGGGTATAGCTGGTTACAGCATGTAGTAAAATTCATGAGGAAGTTTGGTTTTTTCTCTCCTCTGCAGAATCAAGATCAAGGGAGGAAAGGGAAAAGGGGGGGCGGGGGGAGTTGAAGAAGGGTCCCTTTCCTAAAAGCAAGGGAGCAAAATAAACGAGTTTCTAACCCGGGATGGATGATAAATTTAGAGAATAGAATAGAGTATACAATTTGGGCCAAAAGCCAAGCGCTGGGACCTTCGAGGTCATTCAGCGCTGACAGGGAAATTGACAGTAAGAAGGTTTGAAAGGTGTAGCAGGAGGGTTGAGGAAAGTAAGATGGAAGAAAGAGAATATGAATGGATGTACAGTAAAAGGAATGAAAGGGGTTGCGGCTACGGGCCCGAGGGACACTGCAAAGAACCTTAAGTGTTGCCTACAGTGTACCATGGGCGAAGCACTAACGGCGCTAACCCCCCCCTATGGGGAACTGATTTCTTGGTGTACCAAATGAAACGAAAATCGGAGACTCATGTCTACTGAACCAATTTTTCATAAATCGTGTTATTGACAGATCCTTATATTTAGAAACTCGTCATAAAAGACGAAATGGTTATCAGTTAGCGATACAAAAGAACTCGACAAACATCGAGAAAACCACCGAGAGTCACTTATAAACAATACACCACAAATACACCCTAAAGCAAGTTATCAAGAGTTGACCATGAAGAAGTCATTAGCCCTCGGTTATGTAACTGACGAATATAAATATATATATATATATATATATATATATATATATATATATATATATATATATATATATATATATATATAGCTACAAACGTCCTTTCATATCCAATTCGCTCTACCTCGAAAATAATAAATTTTCATATGTTACCCGAAGGGGAATTTTTTTAGTTGATAATAAGTTCGCCGTCTCGTGGGCTCGAACCACGGAAGACAAGAACTCAGGACAACAGTGACGCGCATTAAACCACACAGTGATGTGACAAAATTCATTCATTTATGTGTGTGTGTATGTATATATATATATATATATATATATATATATATATATATACATTATATATATATATTGACTTCCAGTATCGTTAATATTAAATCCTCAACCAATCTCCCAAAGCCTCTCCCTCGCGGCTTTCAGGCCATCAACGCCCATTTCATTCCCTTGCAAGCATGCTGGCGAGCCGGGGGTTGATTCCCCGCCACAAGAAAAAATAGATTGGAATTGGGACAGCAGAAGGGAGAGTCAAGGCCTTTATTGTGACAGCAAATACTTTTCCATCTATTCCACCAACCCCTCCCCAAACTTCCGGGGCCACACTAACCCCTCCCCCCCCTCTTGCATACCGTTCACGAAAATAATATTTCCCGGCACCCCTTATTCGGGGCATTAATAAAATGCCGTTCGAACGAAAATGCCATTATGGAGTGGGTCTGCGTAAGGATATTAAAGGAAATTAACAGACGAAAAAAAAAAAATCGATGGTATTCATTGATTATAAAAGTAATGAAATTTCATATTAAATAAAGAATAGAGCATCACTGAATTCACAAAAGGTAATGAAATTTCATATTAAATAAGGAATAGAAAATCATTGGTTATAAACGGTAACGAAATTTCGTATCAAATAAGGAATACAAAATCACTGAATTCATAAAGGTAATGAAATTTCTTATCAAATAAGGAACAGCAAATCATTGAATTCATAAAAGGTAATGAATTTATTACCAAATAAAGAACAGAAAATCATTGAATTCATAAAAGGTAATGAATTTCTTATCAAGTACGGAATAGAAAATCACTGAACTCATAAAAGTAATGAAATTCAATATTAAATACGAAATAGAAAATCACTGGTTATAAAAGGTAACGGAATTACATATTACATAAGGAATAGAAAATCATTGAATTCACAAAAGTTAATGAAAATTCATATCAAATGCGGAACAGAAATTTTTCACGCCTTTATTATAATTCAACCACGAAACTGACACTTAAAAACTCGATAACATTTACTCCTTTATTATATAAAAATTAAAGTGAAAGTCAAACTGATAAGGGAACAAAATGAAACGAAAATGAAGAACCAAACTCCTATAAATATGTGTGAAACGGTGGAGGGAGATGACTCAAGTATTATCCGGATTTACTTCAGGTTGGGAACGAGGGGAAAGATTCTCTCTCTCTCTCTCTCTCTCTCTCTCTCTCTCTCTCTCTCTCTCTCTCTCTCTCTCTCTCTCTCTCTCTCTCTCTAAGTAAATAGAGTGTCTTTCCCACTCTCTCTCTAAAAGGAAAATGATCTACCGGGTGAGAAAGTAAACAAAGAAAGCGTCTTTCCCAGTCTTTCTAAAAGGAAAATGATCTACTGAGAGAGAGAGAGAGAGAGAGAGAGAGAGAGAGAGAGAGAGAGAGAGAGAGAGAGAGAGAGAGAGAGAGAGACTTCCTATCATAAAGGAAATAAAGGCTCTTTCCCAATCTCTCCAACTAAAAATGAATTGGTATGTGTCTGTGTGAGCGCGCGCGTGTGTGTGAGAGAGAGAGAGAGAGAGAGAGAGAGAGAGAGAGAGAGAGAGAGAGAGAGAGAGAGATCATTGTTCTCGACAGTCAACTCGAGGATGAATTTTTCTCAGGGCGATGGTGAAGAAGTCCGGATTAGGATCCGGAATAAGGAAGAAGGCCGTGCAATCCGAATACGGATTAGAGAGGTAGAGAGCTCAGATAATAACGACGATAAAGGGTGAATTCTGACGTAGCAGAAATGGCTGAATGGAATATTTTATCAGAGATTAAGCAACGATTTGAAAGTATGTAGATACAGAGGCTGTCAGAATATTATTAAATATTCACAAACAAACAAACACACACATATACCCACACTCACTCACATTCACACACACTCACACTCCTG
This sequence comes from Macrobrachium rosenbergii, assembly GCF_040412425.1. NCBI lineage: Eukaryota > Metazoa > Arthropoda > Malacostraca > Decapoda > Palaemonidae > Macrobrachium > Macrobrachium rosenbergii. The sequence continues at coordinate 13,713,767 of NC_089779.1, forward strand.
GGAAGTTGTCAAGCAGGTTACTAATCATGAAACACGATCGGAAAAATACAACAGAAGTCGTGACGTACACAATCTTGGATACCACAAAAAAAAAAAAAATTTAAACAAGAAAGATTCGCGTATGGGAGAAGACTCAAACACAATGGTACCATACATGACAAGGAAAGATGGTAAGATAGCTCCGGAGAGAGAGAGAGAGAGAGAGAGAGAGAGAGAGAGAGAGAGAGAGAGAGAGAGAAAGGGGTGTGTGAGTGTGTGTGTGTGATGTTAACAATAGCCATGATGGGAAGATGCAGTCTGCGTCCGACGCCTCTCATGATGAATTGACAGCTTCGGCTTACTGGTGAAGAGGTACCCATCAATGACTCATTCTGCGTCCCGAGCTAACAGAACTGCCGATAGAGAGAGAGAGAGAGAGAGAGAGAGAGAGAGAGAGAGTCTCGTACCACACAATTCTCATATGTTGATGTATTTGTTGGATAATGCAGAGAGAGAGAGAGAGAGAGAGAGAGAGAAGAGAGAGAGAGAGAGAGAGAGAGAAGGGAAGGTAAGTGTAGAAGGGGGAGGGGCCAAGACGGGAGATGAAAGGGAAAATAGTAGGAAAACAGAGAGATGAAGGTAAGTATAGAAAGGGGGTAGTCAAGATGGGAAATGATAGGAAAAATAATAGGAAAACATAGAAAGGGGAGGTGGAAATAGATGGAGGGGGGTTATATAGGAGGCGACAAAGAGGAAGATACGATATTAAATAGCTTTTCCCCGAATGAAAATAAATTTAAACTTAGGACGAAATGTGGTAAAACTTTCACGACACTGAAGAAAGAATTTTCAAGACACTGAGTCAAAAAGAAAATAAATCACATTAATAATACAATAAGATATATTTACACTAGCGAGTAGATCGACTTTTCCAAACCGTCCAAATTTGGAAATACAAATCAAATGAAAAATATAAGGAATTAATGGATTTCTCTTCTCTCTCTCTCTCTCTCTCTCTCTCTCTCTCTCTCTCTCTCTGTTGGCAAACCCTTCAACATTATAATAATTATAAACTAATAGAAAACCAGGGACGAGGGCCCGGAGTTTATAGTCTCAAGGGGTTTGACGGGATAGTGATGGTAATAAAGTGGCATTGCTTTTGTTACTCACGGCGTGCACATATGGGAAAATAATATATTAGCATTCATGCTGGAACACCTGCCGGCTGAATTAGATTCGATAGATGTGAGTGAATAAATATTAAAATAACTTGGTCATAATAGAAACTAAATTTAGCAATGCAAATCATTATACATCTAAGACAATCATTCAAGTATTCCTTAAGCAATTAGATGATTGTGACAAAGACTTGCATCATGCTTTATCATTTGCAGCAGAAGACGAACCTAATGATAAAAAGAAAAAAGAAAAAAGACAAGAAAACAATATATAATAAATTTATATACATACATATATACACATATGTATATATATACATATATGTAATATATATGTTGTATATATATATATATATATATATATATATATATATATATATATATATATATATATATATATACACACACACACACGAGTCGCTAAACCTCAAGATCACGCATGACAACCTTACCTCATAACACTGCTGATTCTAAATCTGGCAGTCCCTTCTTCCCTAGCTTTCTGAGAATAGCCATAGCCATTAACACACGCGTCCCCTTCGACCTCAGATATCAAAAGCCGCCAGAAATTTCTTCACAGCTACGCTAATTATGAACTACGCTCTTTTGAACAAAAGCTAACCTACTTAGGCGCCGTAACCAAGGCAATGCATCTGCCGTGATTAAAAGTATTTCAGGCTCTCTCTCTCTCTCTCTCTCTCTCTCTCTCTCTCTCTCTCTCTCTCTCTCTCTCTCTCTCTCTCTCTCTCTCAGGTATTACTTCATCCTCGATCTCTCTCTCTCTCTTATACGTCAGTTTAATTAAGGTACTTCCAGAGACGTATTTTAATTAACTCTATAACATCAGTTATTGAGGAAATTAATTCCGGGGATGTATTGGCCGATTTCCAAAATATTCTTGAAAGGGGGATATTAATTCCAGGTTTTAGGATCTCTCTCTCTCTCTCTCTCTCTCTCTCTCTCTCTCTCTCTCTCTCTCTCTCTCTCTCTCGTCTATTTTTTCCCCTTCTTTATCAGAACGCGTGTATGTGGCTAATAACACTTAGGGCAATCTTGGGGCCTCGGCTTTTATGCACAAGGTTATTAACATAAATAACATTAACATGATTGCAATTTACTCTAATTCCTTCATAAACAAAAGTGTAATGCAGAGGTTCAAAAAGAACCAAATTCCCGTATTTCCGTCACACACTTAGAACATGATCACGATGATTTAACAGAGCAACAATAAACTCAACAAAGATCTGCAACAAAGACTACAGAATGGAATATAAAATTTAGGCCGAAGGCCAAGCGCTGGGACCTATGAGGTCATTCAGCGCTGAAAGGATAATTGAGAGTGGAAGGTTACCAAGGTGTAACAGGAGGAAAACCTCGCAGTTGCACTAAGACACTTCCTTTTAGGAGAGAGTGGAAATTAAGATGGAAGAACGACAATATGAAAGGAGGTACAGTAAAAGGAATGAAAGGGGTTGCAGCTACAGGCCTAAGGATGGGACACTGCAGAAAACCTTAATTAATGCCTACAGTGCACCGCGCGTGAGGAATCTGCAACAAAGCCTGGCAGCTGCTACAATAATCAGTAACGCGGATAAACAATAGAAATAACAACAATATCAATAAAAATCATAATAAGTTTATAATTATGAGAATTAAAGGTAACCGAAGATCTCTTTTTGTGGTTAAAAAAAAAATAATGACAGGTATAGGAACCTTCTTACCCATTACAGGGAATCTACCTGACAATTATGTAGTAGCAAATGTCATTTATATTCTTACATCACGCATAGGTAAAGAATATACATGAGCGTACATATGTATGCATAACGTGTGTAAGTTAGGATATGAGTAATATGTATAAACCAAAAGTACATTAATATGGGCCTGCATATTTATCTGTGAATGTAAAACATGCCAAACAGGGATGGGAAGATTATATCTTAATACAAATGATAATATAAGTAGTGTATAAATAAGAAACTATATACAATTAAACATCATTCTAAGCTCCGTTCCCCTCGCAAATCAATGCTCAATACCAGTAATGGCTTTCTGAGATGTGATTCTTAACCCACACCAGAAATTCAAAACCAAGTCAATGATCCAAATAATATATCTTTCCTTTACAGAATATACAATTTAGGCCAAAGGCCAAGCGCTGGGACCTACGAGGTCATTCAGCGCTGAAAGGAAAAAAAACTGAGAGTAAGAGGTTTAAAAGGCGTAACAGGAGGAAAATCTCGCAGCTGCACTACAAAACAACTGTTAGAAGAGGGTGGAAAGCAAGATGGAAGAAAGAATATGAACGGAGGTACAGTAAAAAGGGATGACAAGGGCTGCAGCTACGGGCCGAAGTATTAAGGATTAATGTCTACAGTGAACATACACCTTTCCTTTTACCACCTACGAAAAACCATAACGCAAACATATGGACCAGAGAAGGCACTTAAGGGGGTCGACGAACCCCCTCAGCCACCACCATCAATCATCGAGACTAACCAGTAACAATCAGTTAGATGAGCCGTAACGTCAGCGACAAGTCCCAATTCACGGCTAACGAGGGTAATGGCCATCTAGACTCCCTACACACGGGAGGCTTTTCTGTGGAAAAATGATCTGCGGAAAAACTACATTATTATTATTATTATTATTATTATTATTATTATTATTATTATTCAGAAGTTGAAACCTATTTATATGGAACAAGCCCACAGGGGCCACTGACTTAATATTCAAGCTTCCAAAGAATTTTATTATTATTATTATTATTATTATTATTATTATTATTATTCAGAAGATGAAACCTATTTATATGGAACAAGCCCACAGGGGCCATTGACTTGAAATTCAAGCTTCCACAGAATTTTATTATTATTATTATTATTATTATTATTATTATTATTATTATTATTATTATTATTCAGAAGATGAAACCTATTTATATGGAACAAGCCCACAGGGGCCATTGACTTGAAATTCAAGCTTCCACAGAATTTTATTATTATTATTATTATTATAATTATTATTATTATTATTATTATTATTATTATTATTATTATTATTATTATTATTATTCAGAAGATGAAACCTATTTATATGGAACAAGCCCACAGGGGCCATTGACTTGAAATTCAAGCTTCCACAGAATTTTATTATTATTATTATTATTATTATAATTATTATTATTATTATTATTATTATTATTATTATTATTATTATTATTATTATTATTATTATTCAGAAGATGAAACCTATTCACATGGAACAAGATCTTTACAGGGCCATTGACTTGAAATTCAAGCTTCCACAGAATTTTATTATTATTATTATAATTATTATTATTATTATTATTATTATTATTTTTATTATTATTATTATTATTATTATTATTATTATTCAGAAGATGAAACCTATTTATATGGAACAAGCCCACAGGGGCCATTGACTTGAAATTCAAGCTTCCACAGAATTTTATTATTATAATTATTATTATTATTATTATTATTATTATTATTATTATTATTATTCAGAAGATGAAACCTATTTATATGGAACAAGCCCACAGGGGCCATTGACTTGAAATTCAAGCTTCCACAGAATTTTATTATTATTATTATTATTATTATTATAATTATTATTATTATTATTATTATTATTATTATTATTATTATTATTATTATTATTATTATTCAGAAGATGAAACCTATTTATATGGAACAAGCCCACAAGCGCCGCTGACTTGAAATTCAAGCTTCCAAAGAATTTTATTATTATTATTATTATTATTATTATTATCATTATTATTATTGAGAAGATGAAACTTGTTTATATGGAACAAGCCCATCAAAGAGGCCACTGACCTGAATTTCAAGCTTCCAAAGAATATGGTGTTCGTTAGGAAGAAGTAAGAGGAAGTTAGAGGAAATAAAGAAAGAAGAGATCTTGCTTATTAAAAAAGGAAAAAAATAAATTAATAAATTTGTAAATCCACAAAAAATGTATAAAATGCAAGGAGAAGTCAACTGAATCACTACAGTTTATGTAGTGAAACGACATCAGAACCAAAAAAAAAAAGTTTGTCAATTTTAAGTGGAAAAAATTACATTCGCTAATAAATATAATTTGCAAAATGATGCAAGGAGCCACTTGTAAACAAACTGTAGTCATTGCAGTGTTTGTGACAAAGCAAAAATAGTGAGCCCAGGGATACAAACTGTATGGTCCTTCCAATTATTCAAGAGGTTAATATAAAATGTGGAACACCGAGAAACACACTGAAGCATAACGAATGGTTTCGTAGTAAACTGAAATATGAAATAACAAATAAACAATCACTAAATTATACCAAAGATATACCCGAGAAAAATCAAGTAAGGAAATATGAAGGACCGATCAGACAACTATAATAGTATTCTATATCTTATCGAGGACTACAGAATAAATAATGAAAAAATTAAAATTACCTATAGTTTCTTAAACCATTTTGAGAAAAATGGAACATGAATCTGTGAGATTTAACATGGCCAGACTTAATGCAGTTAAGTCACTTTAATATGACAACATCAAACAATGGATAAGGACTAAAAGCAAGTTAAGCCATCAAGTTTACCAAAACTCTTCGTTAAAAAATAAAAAAAAGAATGAAGTATAAGTTGAGTTCATATTTCTTTAAATAGAAAATGAAGTTAGGAAATACGACCGACCACAAAGAAATCACAATACCCACCATCTTGGATATCGCAGGAACCTCAACCCTTCAATATCTCCTTTATGGAACCTTTCATCGCCATCTTTAATCCGCCACTAACACGTCCAAGACGAAATAATAATCAAATAATAGAGGAAATAAACAACGCGAAACCAAACAAAGAGAATTTCACAGGTGGAAGGGGGAAGAAAGTCTGTCAACAAACATTCGCCTGACAGATTCCATGCCATAAATCATTTTCCCTCAAAATATGTCTTTAATCCGTCTCTTGTCTAAATGGGAGTTAGGGGGATTTATGATAACCATAAAAGTATAGCTATTCAAATCGTGAACAGCATTTATAATAACAATAATGATACACATATCTACCAATAATTACAAAGAAATTCGAGAGCGTCCAATAGGGACAAATGTTCTAGGTCTCCGGTCTAAATTGGAGGTAAGCAGGTTTATGATAGTCATAAAAATAGCTATTCAAATCGTGGACAGCATTATAAAAATAATAGTTATTAAAGCACGTAATAATAATTAGTGAGACATCCGAGAACGTCCAACAGGAACAAAATGTTCTCCCAAACTTTTTCCCCTCTCTCTCTCTCTCTCTCTCTCTCTCTCTCTCTCTCTCTCTCTCTCTCTCTCTCTCAAAACGTTCTCCCAAACTTACTCTCTCTCTCTCAGACAGTCCTCCCAAACTCACTCTCTCTCTCAAAACGTTCTCCCAAGCTCTCTCTCTCTCTCTCTCTCTCAATCCGATCTTCCAAACTCACTCTCTCTCTCTCTCTCTCTCTCTCTCTCTCTCTCTCTCTCTCTCTCTCTCCAGACAGCTTTCGTCAAATCTCGAGAACCCCCGCAAATCAGAAAATGCCCTGCCGCGGACAGATCTCGAAGAAGCGGCCGTTCGGAATTCAATTTCCACCGCCATTCAAGAGGTGCCGAGACAACGGCCATCATACACAAATCTTATCTGCATGACAATAACAACCTCAGCCAACCTCCCCCTTCACTCTAACCCTCCCCCTCCTCTCCCCCTCCATCATGGATGATCGCCAACAAAAACACCCAAGAATCAACGTAAACATTCTCCAACTTCCCTCTGAAGCCGAGGTTTCTTCTGGGTGGTCTCTTAGATCTTTCGTTTAACTTTTTTTTTAATTCGTCATTTAATAATTTGGAAGTTATTACTTTCAAGAATGTCTATGATATGTTGAAGCCCGCTAGCCTACGTATAAAATAAATATATATTACTCAGTTCATATTCAAAAAGTGGACATGAAAAGTAAATATACAAACATACACATATAATATGCAACTTCTAAAAAACTTGTAAACAAAACCAATTATAATATCCTTACCTGTGTCGAATGAAACAGTGAGTAAGGCAATGATCAATTGCAAGATGAGAGAGAGAGAGAGAGAGAGAGAGAGAGAGAGAGAGAGAGAGAGAGAGAGAGAGAGAGAGGACGTACGTGTGCTGACAATGGTAAATTGTATCACCTTGCGCATTACTACATTAATTTTTTTTAATTTGGGAGGGCCCACCTGAGTGACAGATTCATTTTACCTCTCTCTCTCTCTCTCTATTAAAAATAAAAAACTTTAAATAAACGAAAGAACGGTATATCATACGTACCAGAATTCCCAACAATTGAGCGATTATTTTTCCTTATAGACTCCTGGACATGCCTTACCTGAAAAAAAGAAAAGAATTATACGTTAAACAATACCCGAGTCTAAGCCTTCACAAATGAATATGTATATCATTTCTCTGCAAAAGTATGTAAGGAACAGAACTCACTCTTAAGAGGAAGGTGGTTGCACACAGCCTTATTCCGAATTAATTATATTACAGAAGTGAGAGTAATTGCTACTGAAAAAAAACCTCACTATGTATGTGTATATATATATATATATATATATATATATATATATATATATATATATATATATATATATATATATATATATAAGCTTCTTGGCACGCGCTATGCACGCTGGAACTCGGGGCTGCTGTCTCCCCTACCCTCCCCGATCCTCTACCTATCCAGCCCTCACCCGCGGCGGACAAACAGGTTTGCAGGAGAAGGACGGATGTCGCCCCTACCCTCCCGCTCCTCTACCTACCCCGCCCCACCCGGGCGGACAAGCAGGTTTGCAGGGTGTGGGTGGCAGTGTCATGTCTCCCCTATTGTCATCTTGGGGAGGATAAACAAAATCAGATCGACTCGGATTATATTATTATAGAATATGTATATAGACAGTATATATGTATATATATATGTATAGATATACATATACATATATATGCATATATATATATAATATATATATATATATATATATATATATATATATATATATATATATGTATGATATGTGTATATATATATATATATATATATATATATATATATATATATATATATATATATATATATATATATATATATATATAAACTGCAAGTATAGCACTTGAGTGTTATGTGATTCACCATTCATCACTGCGCTAAGAGTGCCGTCAACAAGCAGTGAATAATGATTAATTTTTAAGAGACAAAATGAAGTCAAACAAGAGCAGCCCGCGCAGTTACCTTAATGAACAGTTCACTCAAAACTGAACTGGTGTTACACACCAGGCATTTCATTTAGTTCAAAACTGCAAAATATACAAAAGTTAGTTCGGATTTCGTCAATGTCAACTAATGACAAAAACTTTGCATCATGCAAGCATAAAAGTCTGTGATATTTTTGCTCTCAGGGGAAGCTATTCACACTTTAAAAGATATATTTTTAGTAAAAGAGCACTTAACGAAATAAGAGATGACCGCACATTCGAAGAATAACCATATATTACAATAAGAGGAGAACATTTGCATTCAACTCCAAGAATAGCATCAAGCACTGGAGTCAATTGCTTTTTTTTTATTCCTTACTTATATGACAGCATGAGCCTTGGATTAAATATGTCACAGAGAGAACGAACAATTTCCGAAAGCAACAAGCGGGAAAGCAATATTTTTCTTTTCAATATTTTTTTTGTTATCTCCTCGAAATGATTATAATCATTATTATTGCCATTATATTATCATTCATAATGTAAACATAATCACATAATCATACAGAACAAGCAATAAAAGATAAGTTAAAATTCCCCGAAGTTTCTTCGGCGCAATCGAATTTTCTGTACAGCGTATAATCAAGGCCACCGAAAACAGATCTATCTTTCGTTGGTCTCGGTATAATGCTGTATGAGCCGCAGCCCATGAAACTTTTACCACGGCCCGGTAGTGGCCTATCCTATATCGCTTCCAGAAGCGCGATTATGGCTAAATTTCACTTTAAATAGAATAAAAACTACTGAGGCTAGAGGGCTGCAATTTGGTATGCGTTTGATGATTGGAGGGTGGATGATTGACATACCAATTTGTAGCTCTCTAGCCTCTATAGTTTTTAAGATCTGAGGGCGGACAGAAAAAGTACGGACGGACAGACAAAGCCGACACAATAGTTTTCTTTTCGGAAAACTAAAAATAAAAAGTTCTTTACTTACATATATAACCACAAAAGAACATTGGCGCTATGTTGAACAAGTGTAAAATGCATCCCAACAAGAAAAGTGTAGTACGATACTGATCAACAAGCCCAGCAGCACAAAAAAAAAAAAAAGATTCTTTATCTCAGCGGATAAAAAGGCCGAGTGCAAAAATGGGTAATCTGAGTAGGAACAGAGTGAAAGCCATCGGCAAAAAAAAAAAAAAAAAAAAAAAAAAAAAAAAAAATTTACAAGAAAAACCAGTCGACACGGCAATAAAAGTCTCTCTGCAATAGGAATCGGGGATGTTTAAACCATAGCAAAAAAAGCAATACCCTTGATTTGAGAGAGAGAGAGAGAGAGAGAGAGAGAGAGAGAGAGAGAGAGAGAGACTGGGTATTTTCCATCGGAATTGTTTCGTTTGCGTCAATTGTAGTACCATTGTAACCCTACATGCATGTACAGTATGTATGTATGTATGTACAGTACGTACGTGTGTACGCATGGTTATGTATCGTCGACTACAATACTAGTGTAATCTGCTTATGTATGTATGCACGTACATGTAACTGTATATATCGTTGCCCACACCTACATCGTCAACTGCAGTGCCACTGCAACCCGATATGCATACAAGCATGCATGTACAGTATATACGTGTGTAGGTATGTTTATGCATCGTCAACCATAATAGAGTGGAACCTGCTCATGTATGTATTTACGTACATGTGACTGTGTATATATCGTTGCCCAAATACATGTCAACTGCAGGGCCACGGAAACCTGATATTCATGTATGCATGCATGCATTTACGTATGCGTGCATGTAAGAGCATGTATTGCCGACCACAATACTGGTGGATATTGCCATGTATGTATTCACATGCAGGTGACAACGTATATATCGTTACCCACAATTCTAATGAAACCTGAGATGCTTGCGTTTCATGTATAGGTTTCGTCAACAGCAGAGCAACTGAAAGTCCATAAGTATTTATGTTTGCATGTGTATGTATATCTACGTCAATATATCGTCGACCACAATACCACTGAGACCCACAGGATCACTAACGGATCCAAAACAATTTCATGGGAGGGCCACCAATTTTCATACGCGCACACACACATATATACATATATGAATATGTATATATACATATATATGTATATATACATATATAATTATTGCTATTTTTTTCTCAAAATTTTATTATTTCTGTAAAAATTTTTTTATTTCTTCCCATTTTTACATTTCTCATATATGTTATTGTCTAAATCTTCAATATTATTATTTTGTCATTATTGTTCAATGGGGGGCACGTGCCCAGGTCCCCCCCCCCATCCGCTAGTGTACCCAATATATACACATGTGTATGTATTTGTTTATTTATCGGAAAGTGGTATACATAATATATGTATACGTATGTTACGTGTTTTACCGACCAAAATAACATTGAAACCTTAACAAACTGACGCAAGTGTGCATACTTATATGCAAACATTATTCATGTATTGATCACAGTAGTACTGAAACTTGAGCAACACAAAAAAAAGAAAAAAAAATTAATTTTTCATCTTTCATTCAACTCTTCCTCTAAACTCTAGAACTCTATTTACTTTTACGTGTTCCCTCTCTCGGAGTTTCTCAGTGAAAGTGTCACGAACTCTTTTTGGCTACTTCTCACAATCGCAATTTCCAAAGAAAACGTTTCTCTTTTCACATTAAACAATTCTATATCTGACTCACATAGCATGAAGGGATAGAATAGAATATAGAATTTAGGCCAAAGGCCAACAGCTGGGACCTATTCGGTCATTCACCACTGGAAGGGAATCTGACAGTAAGAGGGTTTGCAAGGCGTAACAGGAGGAAAACCTCGCAGTTGCACTATGAAGCAACTGTTAGAGAGGGTGGAAAGTAAGATGGAAAAAAGAAAATATGAACGGAGGTACAGTAAAAGGAATGAAAGAGGTTGCAGCTAGGGGCCTAAAGGAAGCTGCAAAGACCCTTAAAGTAATGCCTACAGTGCGCCACTGCGGAGGCATGAGGGGATAGGGCAATAACACTGAACAAAAGAGATCTCGAGAGAGTCCTCTGGTTAACTAATCCTACCAGTCGGCGTGAATGGCGGTCCACACAAGATGCAAAGCCGAAGCCGTCTAATCCGCGACAAGGAATTAAGAGGAGGAATTTATACCAGGGTTGCATAGAGGATAAAATCCACCGTAGAATAAAGGAAGAGGGGAAAAGACTGAGGGGAAAGGCTGAATGTGAATGGACAGCTAGAAACGGCGTAGGGATATCTGGGTAGGGGATGGAAAGCTGTAACGTGATGTGAAGTGAGGCTGGAAGCAGAGGAAAGACTGGAAGGTGAGAAGGGATTGGATGTAGATGAAAGACTGGAAGAGGCGAAAATCATAAAAACGGGGAATAGAGGCTGAAAATGAGGGGAAATCTAGAAGTGAAGGCAAAAGGGGAAAGGAAAAAAAACAAGTCTAAATATGGGGAATAAAGACTGAAAATGAGGGGCAGTCTAGAAGTGAAGACCGGAAGTGACGACACGACATAAGGAGAAAAAAAAAAAGACTCGAATTAGAGAAAAAACGAAAATCGGGGAAGAAAGAGTGAACATGGAGGGTAATCTAGAAGTGAAGACCGGAAGTGAAGACATAACATAAGGGGAAGCGAACTAAGTCTTGAAAGGAAGCAAATACCTTAAGTAAAAACTAAGCAGGAGGTTTAGAGAGGAATGGAAGAATGGAAGTAAATAAAAGTCATGAACTGAAATAAAAATAGTAAGGTAAAGCTGAAAAAAACTGTAGGTGGAGGGATCTAAAAAAAAAAAAAAAAAAAAATTCCCCGACAGGCGATCTACATTACTGAAAGAACTCAAAGTAGTAAAGATCTGCACTGAACGAATGTGGAACTGAAGATATATTCCACAGTGGGAAGTAAAGAGAATCAGATAAAGGCGAACTGATAATACGTCCAAAAGAGAAAAGACGAGAGAGAGAATTGAAAAGGAAAGAGCGAATGTAGTACTGAAAAGAAAGAGAAAAAAAAATCCCTGATGAGGAGAAAAGTGTAACTTGAGGAAAGGATTCAAGTGAGCGGAGGACGCAGAGAAGAACAATTTCTCTCTCTCTCTCTCTCTCTCTCTCTCTCTCTCTCTCTCTCTCTATATATATATATATATATATATATATATATATATATATATACATACATACAAACAAACATTTATTTATAATTGTATAAATATATATATATATATATATATATATATATATATATATATATATATATATATATATATATATATATATATATATACAGAGAGAGAGAGAGAGAGAGAGAGAGAGAGAGAGAGAGAGAGAGAGAGAGAGAGAGAGAGAGAGAGTCGTCTCTCAGGCAGTTCCTGATAATCCGATCTTCCGCTCGCTTGCTCTCATCCTTCCCAAGATCCGGGGGAAAATTGGAGGATGGAATTAATTCAACTCTTCTTAAAGACAATAAATTTTACGCCTCACTGGACTCTGGAGAGAGAGAGAGAGAGAGAGAGAGAGAGAGAGAGAGAGAGACAATCGCAGTGACGATTGCAATAAAGATGATGTACACAGTGAATGAATACAGTGAATATACGAACAGAACGATCGAGGAATGCAATGAATTCATTCTACAAAAACAGAATAAATGGGGAAATACACTGAATATATGACAGGGGAAAGAGAGAGAATATGGTAAATGAACAACTCAGCAAATTACGGAATTAGAGAGCAAGAGGAGAAATTTGTAGTGCACGATGACAATGGGAAAAATTACAATAAAAAAAAACACAAATAAAAATGCTGTCAAAACACTCTCCCAGGCAGCTTGTTCCACAGAGTGGTAATGTAATGACGTTTTTAAGCTATTCTGTGCCACCCAGCAGTGGCAAAATTACGGAGAAAAGACGCCCGCACGCACGCACACACACAACACACATATGTATGTATATATATATATATATATATATATATATATATATATATATATATATATATATATATATATATATAAATATATATACATGAGTAAATAAATAAATAAATAAATAAATATATATATATATATATATATATATATATATATTATGTATAGTGTATTTACTCTCTCTCTCTCGAATAACGTAAAATACAGCCTAGACATAAATACAAACATGCCATTTCCTATACGTTCAAAAAACAAGCCAAAACAAAAGAAACAGAGAGAGAGAGAGAGAGAGAGAGAGAGAGAGAGAGAGAGAGAGAGAGAGAGAGAGAGAGAGAGCCCCTAATCCCCCCTAGGATTTTACTTTTACTGTAGGCCATTAAATAAAGTATCTTTGTTACTTGGATGACTTATACGCTGTGTATACGTGACGGTCTGAAGTACCTTCGTATAATTATCTTTGCCTAGCTCGAAAAAAAAACTGAGAATCACGTGATGAAAGAAACGCCAGTTCTCAGCTATAATTTAAAACGCAATTGCAAAAATTATTATTATTATTATTATTATTATTATTATTATTATTATTATTATTTCTACGACGAAGCAAAAATGAAATCGGTGTATCTTCAAGAACTCAGATGATATTTCCACAATTCATGAACTCCTATTTATTTATTTACATGGTGGCAATATAATAATAATAATAATAATAATAATAACAATAATAATAATAATAATAATAATAATAATAATAATAATAATCAATTATTGCAATTATTATCATCATTGTTATTATTTAATATATCAAAGCCTAGAGCTCAACATAAACAACAAAACAAGTAAATAAAGTAAAATATTAAAATATTTCAAACTACCTACCACATGGAGGAAGACAAAACAAAGCTGACGAAAAGGTGCACAAAAACCTTAAAAACAAAAACAAAAAAAATAATAATAAAAAAGTAAAAAATAAAAATTAAAAACAAAAGACTCACATAACAGAGCACAGCGCGTGAGTGCTGTAACACTGCTGTAGCACCGCCAGCCTGCAAGAGGCAGGTGACAGCACAGCCGTTCGACCGGCCGGGAGGAGGAGGAGGAGGAGGAGGAGGGAGGGGGAACGCGAATTCATATTCATGATTGGACATTTGTAATTAAATTTCACGCTTGCCATTATGTAAATCACCCCCGGCTCAACAGGCAATATTCATACACTTGGGGAGTGAATATGGATGAAGTAACGGTGACGGCACCCACCTCGCGTATTTCAACTACAACTATGCAGGCGCGCGCACGTGCGTGTAAGCATGCGTACGTGTGTGAGTTAAAAATCCCGGGGGAAATATATGCATGGCATGACTATGTATCGGATATGAATATTCGTCGATATCCATTTTTACTGGGCACTCATACTTTAAAATACATATCTGAAGGTCTTTAACTGACTATATTTTCTGTCATGAAATCTATTTCGACTACTTCTATCAGTACCACCGATGACCACAGTCCCTGCGACGTCTGACCACGCAGGCAAACCAATCAATCAATACCTCTTAAATGTATGAATATACACGATTGTATTTTATATCTGCATGCTCATTCAAATGCAATTTCCCTCTCTCTCTCTCTCTCTCTCTCTCTCTCTCGTAAAAACACAGCGTTGTCATTACGGTCATCCGTGAAAGAAATGCACAGCCCATTATGTTTCTAATTAATTCCATTCTCAAAAAAAAAAAATTGAAATAAATAATCGGTTAAACACACGAGTTCAAATCGAATGAAAAGTGTAATGCCCGCCTACCTTGCGTAAAAATGGTGGCTTTTACCTTTTCAAAATTGGAATTCACATGGAATTAAGCGACTACGTAAGAGAGCCAAAAATATATTCAGAGATGAAGGTTAATTCTATCTGAAAAAAATTACCTGAGAAGAATAAAAAAAAAATACACAAACATATGAGTGTTCACAAATAAACAAACAGAAGCAATGCACAAACATATGAGAGTTCACAAACAAAACAAACAGAAACGATACACAGACTTATGAGGGTTCACAGTAAATCACCCCTCACCCCCAGCAGTCATTACAGAACGTGCACCTCACTGGCTAAAGTCCCAAGTTCGATTCCCAGGCAAGCCGGACTGCTCCCGGTAAGTTACGTTCAGATTTTTTTGTGCCTCTGTTGACTTGAGTAAGTCGATTTTGGTAGGTCGTTACCAGTGTGAAGAAGGGCATGGTATAATAATCTCAAAACAAAATTGTATATATGTATGTACGTGTATATATATATATATATATATATATATATATATATATATATATATATATATATACATATACAGTATATAAAACTTCATGGCAACATGGCATTTAATAATTTTCTTTCAAGCTGGCGGAAACCTTTGTGCCTGCTTGAATTAAGATTATATACATATATGTATATATATGTAATACATATACATATATATATACACATACATACATATACATATATATATATATATATATATATATATATATATATATATATGTATATATATATATATATATATATATATATATATATATATATATATATATATATATATATATATATATATATATATATATATATATATATAATTTACGTTTATATTTCAGAAGTCTGTCGCGGCAGACATCCAAAATGCATAAGAAGGTAACCAAATCCTCTTCAGTTTTAGCCTATTTAAATAAACACTTAACCATCCCCACCATTAAAAACAAATGACATAAATCACATACCTATGCAGACGTCCTCTCCAAGGATATATATATTGCACATACGCAAACCTGTACCTTTAAGAGAGCATAATATAAGATCTATCAAAACTTATTACGCAGGTGAACGTCCATCCAATTTGACGGAAGCCCTGCCAACCAGTGACTAATAAATAAATAAATTCAAGCTTGTACGAAAATGAGTGAAAGGGTGGGGTGGAGGGGGGGACGGGTTACTGACTACTACTGACAAGCATCTAAAAACAAACAGAAAACTTCCCTAATTAACATCCCCTCGTTTATGAAAGAATTCGTTTGAGAAAAAAAAACAAACTTACGTCTGCGTGAAAGAAGTAAGGAAAAAATGAATTAACGAGTTTCCGTGTACGTTTTTAAATTGTTAGTCGTGATTGCGGGATAAATGAATAATCTATTACCTAGGAAGAGTCAACACTGCCAGGAAGTACCTACTTAACTTTATCCATAATAATAATAATAATAATAATAATAATAATAATAATAATAATAATAATAATAATAATAATAATAATAATAATACTCTACTTCCAAAGGAAAGATCAACAACGTTAGGAAGCAGCTACGTAACTTAATTAGAAAATTACATTGCTATAATAATAATAATAATAATAATAATAATAATAATAATAATAATAATAATAATAATAATAATAATCAGTTATGACGAATATCATTTAGCACCAAAAAATCCCCAACACAAAATCGAGTAAAACAGTCAACGAGAGACTGACAATAAAAACATGAATAATAATAATAATAATAATAATAATAATAATAATAATAATAATAATAATAATAATAATAATAATATCCCATCCACATAAAACTGACGAAACAAAATCGAGTAAAACTTTCAACAAGAGACTGACAATTAAAAACATGGCTAATAATAATAATAATAATAATAATAATAATAATAATAATAATAATAATAATAATAATACTTGCATTATCCCATCTATATAACTATGAAAAGGAAAAAAATCCAGTCCAACGAATATAATTTATCAAATCTCCTGGAGACGAAGGGTTCGCGAGAAGTTGTTTGTCAATTAGCTCAGGCTGCAGGAGATCCCGCGTCAAAATTTTTTTACCTTCTCAATTTCTGCTCTCTAACTCTTACTTTTGTATACCCCGTCATCGTATGTATACAGCTACTATCTCTCTCTCTCTCTCTCTCTCTCTCTCTCTCTCTCTCTCTCTCTCTCTCTCTCAACACATATATTAAAATCAAAGCACCTACAGTTGGCTGAATCTCACAGAAAGCAATAGCGAAGACACAAAAAAAATACACACACAAACACACATACATACACAAGCACGCACACACAAATACAAACACACACAAGCACTGCACGCGCGTGAAAAAAGAACTTCAAGACAAGTATATACGAAAACTGACTTCCGGAGGGTCCTTCCCCTCCCCCCACCCCAACCAACATTGGGATATCATATCCGAGTCGTATCCCAAGCAAAACCTCTGCTAGCCAGCGCGACGACAGATCAATCCCAGCCGATCAATCAACAAAATTCCACTTCCCCCGCAGACGTGTTTGTGAGTAGACGGTAACAAACCTAAAAATATTCCTCCCGAGGATAATTAGCATCGGTTATAAGTTTTTTTCATCTCTTAACGGAACTCACATATTAAACGCTTTTTAGTAATTTTTTTGTGTGGGGGGCAAGGAGGGGGGGGGGCGTAATAGGGATGAGGGCGGAAGCAAGGGGGAAAAATAATTTCAACAGTTCCATTTTTCAAACGGTCTACTTTTGCTCAACATTCAACATTAAATTTGCATAATGTTGGCGCCGTGTTTTCCGAAAGCGCGCTTTGCTCTTATTTTAATGACCATATTATCTTTCTTTATTTGTTGATGGTATCTCTCATACACACACACACACACACACGCATATATACTCGTATGTATATATATATATATATATATATATATATATATATATATATATATATATATATATATATATATACTGTATATGTGTGTGTTGGTGTGAACATGTATGCATTTATGTATGTATGTATGTATATATATATATATATATATATATATATATATATATATATATATACATATATATATATGTATATATATATATATATATTATATATTATATATATATAAATATCAGTGTATTTATATGAAAAAATAAAGACCACCATATCTTTAAATTCCAAGTAAAAGTCCCCCTACATTCCTCAATTCCCGGTTAATTCATCTACTACTTCAAACACATGTAAATCTCTTATAAATCTGTAAGGTACGCGCAACAACGATCCCACCCCTTCTTCACTTCCTAAAATAATTTAAAGATTTTCAACGATCCCACCCAGTGGTCATCTGCTGAACTTCAGAAACATACCCTCATTTTTAAAGATCCCCTGCTCTTCAAATATTGGGTGTCGGG
>NC_089779.1:13742332-13754832 GCF_040412425.1 Macrobrachium rosenbergii
TCCCCGTAGGGGGGTAATGCCGTCAGTGCACCTCATGCGGTGCACTGTCGGCAATGCTTAAGGTTCTTTGCAGCCTTCGGCCCCTAGCCGCAACCCATTTCGTTCCTTTTACTGTACCTCCTTTTATATTCTCTTTCTTTCAACTTACTTTCCACCCTCTCCTAACAACTGATTCACAGTGCAACTGCGAGGTTTTCCTCCTGTTAGACCTTTCAAACCTTTTACTGCCAATTTTCCTTTCAGCGCAGAATGACCTCATAGGTCCCAGTGCTTGGCCTTTAGACTAAATTCAACATTCAATTCAAAAATGAAATTTTTATCTTAACGTCTAACGATACAATCAAACTAGTTCAATCCAACTATTTTAACTTTATTCATTCTAACACTAATGGAAAATATATTACCTATGATCACATAAAAATTTACTTCAATAATACTGTCATAAAAAATATTTACACCAATAACGCTGACGTCACTAAAAAAAAAAAAAGAAAACTAATACAAAGTACCGCACGTCTAAAAGTTCTTTAAGAGAACCCAAATTCCTTCCAGCACCAACTTCAAAAATTCAAGGAACCACAACAGCAAATACCAATTGCCGACACTGTTGAAGGGAGGGAAAAAAATTGCTGGCCATCTCGGCATCAACAACACACTATTTGGAGAAGCATCGAGGCCCACAAAAACGAAACTTACTTGCTATGGCTGTTGGGAGGACGGTGGAGGGGGTTTATAGGAAAGGGGAGGGGTAAACCAGGAGGGGCGTGCGTGACTAGCAGCCGTAATTCGCGCACTCGACAGCGAGACTTTTACAGCCCAGCATAACGACCTCAAAACCCACATCGTCCATCAAAGGGAATCTGCGTACTTGACCCCCTGACGCTACCGGCACACGCCATCATCCGCCCTCAGACGAACTCTTGCAGTAATGAGGCAATTGCAAGTTTGACAACACAGGAGGAAGATGAGCAGAAACGGCAGGCTACAAACATTGCACCTTGCTCTCGCTGCAGTCCCGAAATCTCCCTCGCGGAGACGAGTCTTTATATTACGATTGCAAGACGGGAGACAGCCTCTCGTCCTGGAAATGGCTGACGTCAACAGAAATGATGAATGTGCTTGTGGGGAATACAAAAAAAAAATCTTTTGCATAGGAATCACCAGGTTTCTCTTCTGAATTCTAATCTGGATTTTGGTTGAACAAATAATGATTTGAAGTAAATAATGAACTGATTATCATTATATAGCTGTTATAATTAGCCTGAATGCCTTACTTTATCTTTACTACACATATTTTTGCATCAAAACAGAAGAAGCACGTAGAAAACCGAAACGTAACAATGATGTCGCTTTCCTATTTACGCTAAAGACATAAATAAACGAAGTAAAAAATCTAGATAAAGGAATGAATAATCCAAACTTTAACCAAAGCATTGGTTAGTCTTCTTGTTCACCCTTATTCTGGGAACACCATAAAAACTCGAGAGAAAAATTTGTCACCGCAAACCATTGCCATTACCCACATACCAAATATGCGGTTTGACAAACGACTTCCCCCTAAAACTATATCGAGAACAATATCCAACAACTAATCAAGCCTTCTCTTATGATCTACTTCCCGCTGGGAATCCTATAATCAAGAAACGTTCCAAGAAAGTTAGAATCGTCAAGTCGACCACTCCTGATGCTGCTGCTGCCTCGGTCCCGGACTCTCAAAATCCCAAATCCGTTGAGAATTGCCTCCAAGGGCCCCTCCTGCCCCTACCCACCCCCCTCCCCCTTGGCCACCACCAATAGTAGGACCTCACCGAGATGTCCAGACCCTTGCTACCGCCACTGCAATCCTACATACACCACGCTAGTACTAGAGAGAGAGAGAGAGAGAGAGAGAGAGAGAGAGAGAGAGAGAGAGAGAGAGAGAGAGAGAGAGAGCGGGGAGGGAGGGGAGGGAGGGGAGGGGAGGTGTACTCCAGAAACGAACTCGGTTAGGATATTCCAGAGCCAGCGGAAAGTGACAAAGGAGTTGACAATTGTCCACTGGCCAAAAGCCATTTGAAATGCAGATTGCAAAGTCCTCGTGACAAGCACAAGGGAATGGGTGTGCTGTATGGTACCAGGTAACCCTTTCCCCAGGAGGTGGGTCCTGCCCTGCCCCTACATTTCTGCGTCAGCACAAGAAAGGCACGTTGAACGTTATGCCATTCCAGACGCTCTCTAATAAGTGGGAGGGGTGGCGAAGGCATATCATTTATAAAACAAGCAGGTACCAGAGTAATATGAGTACGACACGATTATTTCCATACGGTAATAAGTTAAACTATATTAATTGTAATGCATTATTATATATATATATATATATATATATATATATATATATATATATATATATATATATATATATGTGTGTGTGTGTGTGTGTAGAGAGAGAGAGAGAGAGAGTAAAGAATCACTTCGAAAGGTCGATTAACGTACTCTGGGAATATGGCCTTGGAAGCATCACGAGAGATATAACATTTTCTTCATCTGAGCAAACTCGGAGTGTGTGTGTGCATGTACCTAATAAACACTTAGAGGAGTCCATGACTCATCTCCCTGTGCCTTAACCCCCTCCCCCGTTCCACACCCTACCGTTTACTCATTCGCCTCATGTTGGAAGTGAGACTGCAAGTTCCTCTGGAGTTTAGAAAAAAATTTAGTTTCTGTCAACAAAAAAAAGAGGCAAGAGAATTTACTCTACAAATACAGTTTATTCACCAACGACCTTAGAGCCTAAACAAACTGAGATCACATTAAAAACAAATAAAAAATGCGCCGAAGTTTCTTCGGCGCATTCGAGTTTTCTGTACAGCCGCTACAGCGTATAATCAAGGCCACCGAAAATAGATCTATTTTTCGGTGGTCTCGGTATAATGCTGTATGAGCAGCGGCCCATGAAACTTTAACCACGGTCTGGTGGTAGCCTAACCTATATCGTTGCCAGAAGAACGATTATGGCTAATTTTAACCTTAAATAAAATAAAAACTACTGAGGCTAGAGGGCTGCAATTTGTTATGTTGATGATTTGAGAGTGGATGATCAACATACCAATTTGCAGCCCTCTAGCCTCAGTAGTTTTGAAGATCTGAGGGCGGACAGAAAAAAGTGCGGACGGACAGACAAAGCCGGCACAATAGTTTTCTTTGACAGAAAACTCAAAAATATGGGAACCAAGCATTAAAAATAGGAACGAGGAGTTAAAAGTAATTTCTAAAAATTATTACAGCCACCAATTAGCGATCTTTCCCCTACCTATGTCGTTCATGACCTGAAAAAGTTTCACGGTTTTCAAATTTATCGAATTTTGTTCGGCCGAAGGTATGGGAATGTGGAGAGAGCAGCTGCATGGGAATATCAGGTCTCAATTTTTCTTTATTAACTGACTTCTAAAAATGCTGATTGCCATGGGAGTTGAGGAGCCTCTGGTGACTTAACCAACAATCAAAATTTCGTTACACTCACTCCACGGAGCAATGAAACTAGCAAGTAAACAGGTTTTTGAAAAAAAAAAAAAAAAAAAAAAAAAACTCAGAGAAAGGAGCTTTTCTTAATGGTAATGAAGACTTTACAAGCATTTTTAAAAAATATGATAACTATACACTGATACTTAAAAAGGTCATATATTTATTCAAGCTTCAAGACAGGAAAACCTAACTTTCAGGAACTATAGTTAAGAAGTATCAGCAGAAGTGACGTTGCAAACATACACACCAACACACAAACACACGCGCGCGCGCGCGCGCGCGAAAGGAAAAAGCTGTTTTTAACTATATCTGCCTAAGCTTCACGATTGCAAAGCTTAATGAGTGTCTCAGGACGATTCTAAAAAGGAGAGGCCAGTCACGAAAACTGGACTAACATCAAATGTCAGA
Organism: Macrobrachium rosenbergii; assembly: GCF_040412425.1. Lineage (NCBI taxonomy): Eukaryota > Metazoa > Arthropoda > Malacostraca > Decapoda > Palaemonidae > Macrobrachium > Macrobrachium rosenbergii. The sequence continues at coordinate 13,746,242 of NC_089779.1, forward strand.
AAGTTTGCGCCTCTTTTCAAGCAAGTCACTGATAAAGTACATTCTAATCCTTTATATATAAAAACGCCCACTAATCTTATCTCCTCCTGCGCAAGGGTGAATAAGCGTTAAAACGCAGAAGTATGCATGTATAAAACGAATGCCAAACTACGGTCTTTTCTAAAATACATAAAAGTGACCTATAATTACAGCTGTTATTTTAAGCCTCATCTAAAGGAACTCTGATATTAAAAACTAACAAAAAAAAAAAACATACACAAGAAAAAATACCTACAGCAACAGTCCTCTCCCTCTTGCATGAGGGGAAGTAATTTCAACGTGGAAAAAAACAAAACGAAAAACGCAGCAGTTTTCCTTTTAATTGGTCAAACGAGAAAGTATTTCTGTAATATCCTGCTACTCCTTCCATCCCCCTTGAAAAACTCGCATCGCATATTTCAGTTTTATTTGCAATTACAGCAGGCCTTACAGCTGTTCCTAGCATGCTTCTTCTACATTATAATAGTCATTATTATTAGCAGTTCTTCGCAAATGCTATATACACTAAGGTGAGTGTGACTGCACATACATACATACATGTATGTATGTGTATGTATGTGTATATATATATATATATATATATATATATATATATGCATACATACACATATATATAGCCTATATATACATATATATATACACACACACACATATATATATATACATATATAAATATATATATATATACACACACACACACACACACATATATATATATATATATATATATATATATATATATATATATATATATATATATATATATATATATATATATATATAACACTTGTCCTCCTTTCAGCGAATCTTATATAAAAAGAGTCCAGCCATCTTCCTTGCCTAAGATACGACAAAATGGAAAGCAAAAAAAAAAAACTTGTTTTAATTTCCCCTTGGTAGCACTCTAGCTAATTGGAAAAGAACAACAGTTACGCAAGTGTCATCATCATGAGGAGGAGGAGGCGGAGGAGGAGGAGGAGGTTTAGATTTTAACAAAAATATTAAGATGGAAAAAATTCATTCATTTATATTACACATGATTCTCGTACCGTGTTTCCTCGGCGTGTACTTTTAGCATTGGATGCTAAGTATTTTTCTGCTTAGACTTATTACATTTACATTATTTATTTGTTTATGTTAGTTACATCACTATAAGCATAGACGTTAAGTATTTAGAGATAAAAATGCTTTTACAAGTGTATATGTATATTTATTTATGTATGTATGTTTATATATACATAATATATATAATGTATAATATATGTGTGTGCGTGCGTGTTTATGTATATATGTGTATATGTATATATATATAATTATATATATACATATATATCACACACACACACACACACACACATATAATATATATATATATATATATATATATATATATATATATATATATATATATATATATAATACACGCAAGATTTTTATGTCCAAAGGAAATTACAACTGACATAAAAGCATCTGGCCAGGATTCTAACCTGGGTCTTTGGTTTAGCCAGTGATAGACATAGACATTCGACCTGACCATTGGGGTATATATGTGTATATATATATATATATATATATATATATATATATATATATATATATATATATATATATATATATATATATATATATATATATATATATAAGGGCTTAGAGTTATACAATACTATCTCAACGTCCAATCAACACTGACAAAAATAATTCCCTCAACCAATTTACGAATGGGGAATCTGACTATAGAAGATATGTTCAACCTGAAATAAAAGAGCACATCTTCTCAACCTGAAATAAAAGAGCGAGTTTCCTTTTACTTTCAATTGTTCTTTCAATGGCCGCCTACTTCATTTCAGTTTCCCCTCTAAATTCCACTTTCAGCGTCTTTTTCATCGAGTGATTTCACGAAACCGCCCCCAGGTACCTTTCCCAAATTGCTCACAAAGGAACAAAGGTCTAGTTATCCTCTCCCTTGCTTTCTTTCTCAAGAGAGGACCTCACTGTTTCCCGTACTTTTTATTTGTGGCGAGAATTTCCTTTCTTCGACCAAACTGTGAGGGAATCAACTGTCTTCGGAGACACGAAAAGAAAGGTAAACTTTCCAATACCTTTGGCAAGTATGTCTCTTTTTCTCTTTCACAGAGATGGTAAATCGCAATGGCAGAAACTGTAAACATTGATACAACACACACACGCACATACACGCTACTTTCTCTCTCTCTCTCTCTCTCTCTCTCTCTCTCTCAGAGGTTAACATACAACAGAAAAAATAATAACACGGGCAACACCTACTTTTCTCTCTCTCTCTCTCTCTCTCTCTCTTTCGGAGGTTAGGAAATAACAGAAAAAACTGCAAACACGGGTAACACGTACTTCTCTCTCTCTCTCTCTCTCTCTCTCTCAGAAGAAAGCAAAAAAAAAAAATGAGACACGGTTAAAACAGTTTTAAGAAAGGAAACACCCCCAGTAAAATAAGTAAAAACAAAGTTAAAAATCCGGAACGTGGAGACCACAAGCTTCGGCTTAGGAAAGAGAAGTGTTTTTGAGAAATTGAGGTAAAAATGATACCTACTCCATACAAAAGGAAAATAACTATTAAAGCATGCCATAATTTTAAATATATGTGCTGTTTCCTAGCCCGGATAAAAAAATAATGGACTAATTGCCCTGTAAAAGCATCTGGTTCGTATAAATTAAGAAAGAAGGCGTTTGTGACACTTACAACACACCTTAGAAGTCAGGTTCAAGCGACGTGAGGGTCGAATGTTTGAATAAGAATATACAGGTATTAATCTGCTTAAGCTTAACAATTAACAAGTAAAATATGCGCCGAAGTTCCTTCGGCGCAATCGAGTCTTCTGTACAGCGTATAATGCTGTACGAGCCGCAGCCCATGAAACTTTCAGAAACGACCCGGTGGTGGCCTGCCCTACAGCGTTGCCAGACGCACGATCACGGCTAACTTCAACCTTATATTAAATAAAAACTACTGAGGCTAGAGGGCTGCAATTTGGTATGTTTAATGATTGGAGGGTGGATGATCAACATACCAATTTGCAGTCCTCTAGCCTCAGTAGTTTTTAAGAGCTGAGGGCGGACAGAAAAAGCACGGAAAGAAAAAAGTACGAGCGGACAGACAAATAGCCATTTCTATAGTTTTCTTTTACGGAAAACTAAAAACTGGCATTCTGTCTTCTCGATATATCTGGTATAAAATACGACTAAATCTTAATCTTTAATTTCTTAATAAAAGAAAATTATATATATATATATATATATATATATATATATATATATATATATATATATATATATATGCATGTATGTATGTATATAAAAAATTTCAACCTTACGGCCGAGACCCCGTTAGACCGAACCCCTCTACCTGGCTGCCGGGATTAATCAGGACTATAGTTATAGCGATCTACTTACATTATAACATAATTAGGAGCCAATCTCCTAATTTAATCTATCCACACCCCCCCCCATCGACATAATTAGATCGAGTCCATAATGAACGATACAAATTCGACGAAGTCTGACGATACCTTAAACATGCACTTTCCACGATGACGTCATCGGCCGTAATTTGATACCGAAAGATAGCTTCCCCGGTTTGCAAGATGGCGGCCAAATTCAATTTTATTTCGTCCAAATTCAATTTTATTTCGTCCAAATTCAATTTTATTTCGTCCCGTGGTCGAATTACAATTACTTTGTGCGGGGAAATTGAGAAGGAAATTGCATGCAGTGTTGATGAAAAAAAATAAAAAATCTCGTCTTACGAGTAAAAATTACTGTTGGCTTTTGCGTGGAAGGGTGCATTAAAATCGTTTTTAATGTCATGTTAGTACTTGCGCAATTTTATTGGAGATTTTTTTTGAAGCTTAAAGTGCTTATTAGAGACACAGGATATTAAATGTTACATTTATATGAATACATCAGTACGCAAGCTAAAGCAGGGTGCTGAAACTTTGAAATTCTGTATCAACTAAATAATGACAAGACTATATATATATATATATATATATATATATATATATATATATATATATATATATATATACATATACATGTGTATGAATATATATATATATATACTCCTATATATATGTATGCATACACCAGCGGATCCAAAAAAATTTCATGGGGGGCACAAATTTTCATATTTCTTTAATCGATTTTTTATTGTTTCCCATTTCTATATTTCTTAAATTTATGTTATTATTATTACCTAAATCTTCAATATTATTATTTCATCATTGTTTTTCAAGGGGGTGGGGGGGCACGTGCCCAGGTGCCACCCCCCTGGATCCGCTAGTGTATGCATATATACATATATGTATGTGCATATATATATATATATATATATATATATATATATATATATATATATATATATATATATATATCGTGTGTGTGCAAATTGTAATTATTATGCAATAACAAACCATACTATGGAAAGAAAAACCGCATACATATAAATTAATGCCCAACAATTTACGTCACCATAACTCACAGCAGACGTCAGCATACCCTCACCTTCCTTTCGCCATTAACCCCCATTACCAATGGTTCCCCATCGCCCATTGACGATCGCATGATTGTTACCATCTGTTGCAGCAGGGGGTTGGGAATGAAATGGGGGGAGGAGGAGGGGGGGGGGAGGATGTGGGGGGGGGGCGAGAGGGACTGAAGGCCTAAAATATTTTCATTTCCCATCCCGATTTCTATTAACTTTGAGGGTTCCGCTGGTCTACAGTCGTCTCTCTCTCTCTCTCTCTCTCTCTCTCTCTCTCTCTCTCTCTCTCTCTCTCTCTATTTATATCTATAATGTATTTATGTATTGTGCCTTATGTATGTATGTGCGTACGTACGTATGTATGTATGCATGTATGTATATATATATGTATATATATATAAATATATACATATATACATGTAAATATATATATACACATATATATATATATAAATTATATATATATATATATATATATATATATATATATATATATATATATATATATATATATATATATGTGTGTGTGTGTGTGTGTGTATATATGTCTGTGTATGTCTATAAATTTTGATTTTCTCTCTCTCTCTCTCTCTCTCTCTCTCTCTCTCTCTCTCTCTCTCTCTCTCTCTCTCTCTCTCTCTCTGGCAAGATTCACCATCCTCATTCCTAATAGCCTGGTTCATCGATCTGTAATCAGTTAATTCCACAATTTCAATTAAAACATGTCCAGTCCGAGGCAGCTTAAAACACCCAATCCTCGGCCTGGGAAAATAATTGGGATATATTTGTAATTTCACTTACAATCTCCAATCATATTCTGTCAAAGTAATTTCTGAAGTGATGTTTCCATTCTATTTACGTCAATCACCGTTCGGGTGGCGGACGGGTTTTTCCGTTCCGAAAATCAGTTCCGAAAAGGAGTATTATGTTGTCGGTATTTCAAAAATTATATATTCCTCTTGTGTCAGGAATTAATTCGGAATGATGTTTTCAAGCTGACACACACAAACAAACATACAAACACACGCATACACATACTGTATATATATATATATATATATATATATATATATATATATATATATATATATATATATGTATGTATACATATATATATATATATATATATATATATATATATATATATATATATATTATATATATACATACATTATATATACATATATATACAGGATAATCGTATATGTACTAAAGTTATTAATGATTATTTACATTACAAGAATTTCACAGAGACCATCCGAAATACTCAGATGATAACTGTTAAATCTTCTTTCAAACTATCCAAACAGCGAGGCAGGTCCTTATCTACTCATAATACACCAAATATTTCACAAAAAACATCTTGTCCGAGCGCTTATTAAATTCCTTTTACATTCCTAACGTTCACATGAAAAATGCTAAACTCCATATTTTGGGAAGAAACGAACATCAGTTATAAAGTACGAAAGCATAATACATCTTGTAATGCTATTAATACATCCTAGATGGATACCCTCGCCCGGTTAATATGTTTTCCGTTACCTTGTCTTCTTGCATTTTGCTACTTTTTTTATCTATTTATCTATTTATTTGTTTCTTTCTTTAATAAGTGTATCTCTTCTTCTGTACTTCCCTTTACTTCCTCTTACTTCCTCCTAATGGACACCATATGCTTTGGAAGCTTGAATTTCAAGTCAGTGGCCCCTGTGGTGGGCTTGTTCCATATGGAAAGGTTTCATCTACTGAATAATAATAATAATAATAATAATAATAATAATAATAATAATAATAATAATAATAATAATAATAATATTAATAATAATAATAATAATAATAATAATTCTGTTGCTTTTTTCTAATATTCTTTGGAAGCTTGAATTTAAAATCAATGGCCTCTGTGGGCTTGTTCCATATGAATAGGGTTCATCTTCTAAATAATAATAATAATAATAATAATAATAATAATAATAATAATAATAATCTTCGAAAATCAATGGCCTCTGTGGGCTTGTTCCATATGAATAGGGTTCATCTTCTAAATAATAATAATAATAATAATAATAATAATAATAATAATAATAATAATAATCCTCGAAAATCAATGGCCTCTGTGGGCTTGTTCCATATGAATAGGGTTCATCTTCTAAATAATAATAATAATAATAATAATAATAATAATAATAATAATAATAATAATAATAATAATAATAATAATAAAAATAATCCTCGAAACCATTTTGTCTCATAACAGTTAGTAAATGCTCTATCGACTGTAAGTTTTCCAGCGGCATTTTTTTTTTTAATAACACGGTGATAAGTTTCCTCCTAGGAATTTATTCTTTCATCTAATATTCTAATCTGTGTTTGTGTTGTACCTGCGAGAAATTATGTATACACAAAAACCTCATATTTTAAATTTTTTCTTCGCGCTTGAGATTTATCTTAGCAGTTACCTATTTCAAAAAAGAAAGTAAAGAAAGTTTACATTCCAATCCATGGAAGGCATTTTTTTCCCCCTTGAAACACTTTATTTCTGGCGCTCGGAAAGGTCACCCTTCCACGTGACGGACGTCGAAGCAGGTCACCTTCCATAGATGAATAATTCTCCCATAAAAACGGCCATCGGTTCCCATCGATTACTCCTGAAAACATTTACACTTATTTAAGCCAGGAGAGAGAGAGAGAGAGAGAGAGAGAGAGAGAGAGAGAGAGAGAGAGAGAGAGTAAGCTTTCCCGAGGCCCATTCCTCTCCAGCCAGCACACACAATTCCCCCATTCAATTTGTCTCTCTCTTCCCTCTGTCCCATTTCTCTCTCTCTCTCTCTCTCCTTCCTGTTCCTCCCCAAATTCGTCCGGGCTCTTTTCTTTCCCCTCTTCGCGCCGACCACCCCTTATCACCCCCTGCAGTAAAAGCAACACAATTGAAATTAGCTCAATTTCAGTCCACCTCTGCAGAGACGAACGTGCGCTTTTGTCAGAGGGCTTCCCCATTTCCCAATTTGTTGTGTCAGGAATAGACGCCGCAGCCGTAATTGGGCCTTTGAAATTGATAAATCAACATAAAGCAAAAAAATATAAAAAAAGAGAGACCCACAGCTCTGTTGTTCTCTAAGACGGGTCCCAGACACCGAAGCATAAATATTTTTTTTTTTTTTTGGTTTCAAAGGCTGCGGTACTAGTGGGTATATTTACTGCAAACTGAAAAACAACTTCGTTTTACTCTGCCTCAGTGAAATATTCTGAGGTAAGAGCGAAGCATTCTGGGGGCAAGCAATTCTTGATAATATTTTGGGAGGTTTGAATGCACCTTTTTCATATTAGAAAACGTGTACGGCGTAGAGGGAAGAGCAAAGAGTTTTCTCTCTCTCTCTCTCTCTCTCTCTCTCTCACCTATACGTGTGGGCGTGTGAGGCTGCCCCTAAAAGGCAAAATCTTACAGTGAAAAATCTTATATTATATAAATATATATACATACAAATATAAATCTCCGATTTTCTTGGAATCTCTCTCTCTCTCTCTCTCTCTCAGCTTCCTTACCTTCCCCTACAACGGGGCCCTCCAGTCTTGAATCAACGGCCAATATATTCCAGTCCCTAAAAAAAAAAAAAAAACGTACCTTTTTTCATTTCCTGTATCGAATAAGGAAGAAGAAGAAAACGGGAAAAATGAAGGCAAAACCTCAAATTGGATTTGTATTATTGTAGTTACATGCGAATGCTTGGTGTTAGTTATCTTAATTTTTTTATTATACTATATACATAACTATAACACGCAGACGGGCAAATAATCAGTTTTTTATATACAAATCCTTAATGACAAGTACTTGATTAATTCAAAATATATTAACTGGGTTTTTATACCATTACTAATTTCCAATACCACACACTTTCATACATTTACATAAACACACACGCAAAACTATACTTAGTTATATTAATCCAATACAGAAATTCATGGTTTAAAAACAACATAAATTTCGTAACGAAACGAATATCTCGGAATAACAAAAAAAAGTCTTAATTTCAAACTCCAAGTTTTC
>NC_089779.1:13757332-13769832 GCF_040412425.1 Macrobrachium rosenbergii
TGAGCACGGTAGTTTTTTGTTTTATTTAACAGGCTAAAATATTCTCTATTCCTTATCCAAACTTTCCCCTCTCACTAAGTTCGTTTTAAAATATGCCTACTTTCCTATAATCCCTCTCCCTTTTCCCCTAAACCCTTCTGTATTCTACAGAGCCTACAGCGAAAACCTTATATATTATGGCTTCCAATTTGTTATACACTAACTGTATTCTACCAATCACCTAACAATCCTACGCAGAGGCCTAAGGCCCAAATCGACCCGACTACTCCCAACACCCTGCCATTAAGAGAGAGAGAGAGAGAGAGAGAGAGAGAGAGAGAGAGAGAGAGAGAGAGAGAGAGAGAGAGAGAGAGAAGAAGAATTCTTTACGAAATTCTTGAAATTCAATTTTCTTGCGTCTGGGAATCTACTTTCCATATTCATTGCAAAATTATTCATTTGACGGATTCTCTCACCCTCCTCTGTCACACCTTTCCACCCCCCCCACCCCCCCGCCCCTTCCCCCCGCCCCAAAACCCCGAAAGCCGGGTACCATTTAGCTATTCATTATTCATAGATCTCCTCCATAGTTGTGAAAGGTCGTCATAACCGATTTGAATACGAAATTGAGAATCAATTAGAGTGTTTCGCTCCCAGTCGCTAAATACATGGGATTTACGGATGAGCTGTGATAAAATAGCGTCCAGGCCTTATTTGGTATAGATGCCAATTTCCCGTGCGTACTTCAAAGACCATTTTCTGTCTCGTTCGCTCTCGTTTCCTACACACTCGCGGATCCTCTGAAAACAAACAGCAATTCGGTGAATTGATTCCTTACTGTATTTGGTGCCTAACCTTAATAACTCAGAGCGGTATAGTAAGGCTCCTTTATAATTATGATGATGAATTATTTAATGATGAATTCCATTCCATTTCTTTTTTGTACAAACTTAAAAAAAACTTTGCTTCAGTGAATGTGATTGATTCTAATGGATGTTCACTTCCATTTGACTAACAATATTTGTAATTTTTTTTTTTATGGGAGGATGAATTCAACAGCTATACTTTGCATAATTTTAGACAAGTCATTTTTCTCTCTCTCTCTCTCTCTCTCTCTCTCTCTCTCTCTCTCTCTCTCTCTCTCGCCCTTCCACCTAACATACAAGAGCCCGAACTTTATGTGTTTAAGATTTTTTTTTCAAATTACACATACGTACATACATACAAACACTCAATATAAAAAAAATAAAATATATTTGTGCGGTATCGAATATAACACTAGAAAATCTGTACAGATGTTGGTGGCTTTTGGTAAAAGCGACTAACATCTGAACATAATTTCTGGTATTCGACAAGATATCACTCAAGTACAATAATTTATTTTTCTGTTATACCAAGTGTGTGGGCATATATCTTTTAGGAATTTATTACGTGAAAACCAGTAAACAAATACGAGAGAGAGAGAGAGAGAGAGAGAGAGAGAGAGAGAGAGAGAGAGAGAGAGAGAGAGAGAGAGAGAAATCTTTTAGGAATCTATTACGCGAAAACCAGTATACAAATACGAGAGAGAGAGAGAGAGAGAGAGAGAGAGAGAGAGAGAGAGAGAGAGAGAGAGAGAGAGAGAGAGAGAGAGAGAGATCTTTTAGGAATCTATTACGTGAAAACCAGTAAACAAATACGAGAGAGAGAGAGAGAGAGAGAGAGAGAGAGAGAGAGAGAGAGAGAGAGAGAGAGAGAGAGAAATTCATTCTCCTATAAACAAAATTGCAAAAACTGCCATGGATAGAAAAGTACCCTTTAGCAAAATGAAAGTTACCATCCACAAAAACGCGTAACATTAGACGACGACACTAAAATGAAGAAAGCTTGTAAAAAAAAGTGTTAACACTTCTTATTAAAGTGGCCCATTCAGAACTTATTCTCAAATAACGAATTATGCATTCCGTGTATAACTAAAGTGGCCCATTCAGAACTTATTCTCAAATAACGAATTATGCATTCCGTGTATAACTACAACTCAAAATCCCACTTCGTTGTTTCAACCAAATTTGATCGAAGTTTGTAACACTCACAACGGTAATTGGAGATGATTAGGCAAACGAGATTCATTTCCATAACAGGGGTATGAGTGAATGTGGTGGTAATTTCAGTAATTGCAACCAGTTACATAACCTAACCGTCCTCAAGTGAGCTACTGCATACGAATTGGGAGCCATCAAACATGCGCGGCACTTGAATGCAAATTGCCGTCACTCACAAGTTCGCAACGATCATTCAAAGCTAGGCTTCCCCTTGCGTTCTTTTCATCTCTCTCTCTCTCTCTCTCTCTCTCTCTCTCTCTCTCTCTCTCTCTCTCTCTCACACACACACACAAGTACAATTTTTCACATTATACAACTCTCTCTCTCTCTCTGTCTCTCACACACACACATAACACAAACGCGCACACACACACAAATACAATTTCGCAAATTATTCAACTCTCTCTCTCTCTCTCTCTCTCTCTCTCTCTCTCTCTCTCACACACACACACATGACTCTCTCTCTCTCTCTCCCTCTCTCTCTAAAAAACACACACACGCACACACAAATTCAATTTCAGCATTATCCAAAGTAATACATGAAAAATTCCTTGAGCTGCCAAGGCGTGAGTAAGCAGCAGCGTCTACAAACTTACAGATTTGTTCAAAACAACAACAGAGGGGTCAAGGACTCTTGCGAGCGGAAATGTAGTGGGACCCTACAACACACACACACACACACACACACACACACACACACACATACACACAACTATCAATCAAAAGAACAAACTCAGAAAAATTATTTGCCGAAGCAATCTGTGAAACAATAACATTAACTTAAAAAAGGCAAAAACCCAATTCTAAACACCTGAAGTCCTAAAAAAATGTTAATTTCTAAACACCTTAGGTCATAAAAAGTTAAAATTATAAACACCTTAAGTCCTAAAAAAAAATTTTAAATTCTAAACACGTGAAGTCCTAGAAAAAATTACATTCTAAACACCTGAAGTCCTAAAGAAATGAAATTCTAAACACCTTAGGTCATAAAAATAATCAATTCTACACACCTTAAGTCCTGAAAAAAAATTCTAAACGCCTGAAGTCTTAAAAAAATAAAAAATACCTCAAATATTCATCATAAAACCACAAAAAAAAAGACTAAGTAACCCCAAATGACAGCCACACCCATAAGTCCATTCACGAGTCCGGTAACGAGTTCATGTCTCGATTTGTAGGGGAGAGATGACCATTAATGCTTCCTATTACTAATTAGAGCAATTACTCTGTATCTGAGAGAGAGAGAGAGAGAGAGAGAGAGAGAGAGAGAGAGAGAGAGAGAGTGTGCAGCCTGCGAAACAGTCCTTTAATTATGACAATACAATGAAGGCTTTCGAGTCTCGCAGCTTTTCAGTTGAGAACTGGTAAATAAACTCAAATGACTGATAATGAATACTTTGGTTATACAGGCTAATATACACGACTGCATTTCGTTAAATAAATTTAAATAAACTTATATTTCTAAGCGATTTTTCTATACACAAATAACGGATGAATGTTTGTGTAGATGAATCCGTAAATTGAAGACACCAACTCACACACTGCTTTAGATGATAGGCTTAATTTAATACCCAAAAATTATCTTTGTTTCGGCTGAATTCAGAACACCATGTCTCTACCACATTCGTCTCGCTTCAAACTTGAGAAAGTCTCAACAAAACTCATTCAGATTCAAAGCTGACCAATTTCACTGTAAGACAGTAAATCAATACAGTCAATGTGGCAGAATTCTATTTCAGGTAATTACAGACGAGGAAGAGAAAAAAACACAAATGAATAGTTATGAATAAATTGAAGCAATTCTGACGAGGAAAAGTAAAACACAAAAATGATCCAGCTTCAAAGCCTCAAGTTAATTACTAAGTTACATCTCAGACATCGATACCCAACTCACGTAATGTGTCTCAATTTTTCACAAAAGCGACTGAATTCACAGTGACACAGTTACCGTGAAGGGACCACAGTCATAACACCACATTTCGTATTTCTTAACTTATACCTTCAAAGTCTAGAATTCAGCGTCAGCTGTTTCCACAAAATCGTATAACCTGCTTTCTTTTAAAGGGTGGGACCATCACCCACTCCAGTTTGGGCCCAAATCTTTAATGTCTTCTCTTTTCTTTTTATCCTTAAGGGTACAGGTTATATACGGGTCTAAACTTCAGTACCATGTTATCATATAAAACAAAAAAGAAGAAAGACGTAGCTTCCTTATTATGCAAATCTTCAGTTCCGCTTCTGAAATGGAAACGAGAACAGAATCCTGGACTTCGTCGCTAAAAAAAAAAAAAAAAAAAAAAAATACAGCCACTTTACCCAGCCTCTACTTCTTGTAGTTCAAGTTAACAAGCTCTTGCGTGGATAATATTCCACATTTTCTTTTTAAAGACCTTACGTAACATGGTTCTATTTTCCCTTTTCAAAAGTTTCATGAAGATTGCAAAAGTTTAAAACGGGACTCATTTAATATTTCTCTCTCTCTCTCTCTCTCCTACCGAAATGGTTAAACTTAAAAGCTGAGCGATCAGAGCGAGAGCAATTACTCAGGAAAGGCAAGAAATTCTTGAAAGTTTCGAGGTTTTCCCGTTCTAGGACAACAGCCAGGATGATGACCTCATGCGGCAAGTCATTGTCTCTAGTAAATGAAAATGAGGTTCTGTGCCTATTGAAAATACAAAAAAAAAAGTATTTGTATGACAAGTAATTCTATCTAGTAAATGATAATGAGCTTCTGTGCCTATTGAAAATACAAAAAAGTATTTGTGTGACAAGTAATTCTACCTAGTATATGGAAATGAGCGTCTGTGTCTAACGTAAATACAAAAAATATTTGTGTATATTAAAATATTTGTGTATATTATGAATATACACGCAAATCATACTAGAACAAAGTTACATCTTCTCTTTTTCTTAATAAATTTAAGATATCAAGAAACACAATACTGGACACATCATCTTTTCCCTTACATATCAAAATAATACTTAGTCAACAAATATGACAGCTCTCGAGTTCCTGTGGCGAATGAAAACGCGACTTTCTCTCTCTCTCTCTCTCTCTCTCTCTCTCTCTCTCTCTCTCTCTCTCTCTCTCTCTCTCTCACATATCAAAATAATACTTAGCCAACAAATAGACACTTAATTCTCGAGTTCCTCTGGAGGCTATAAAAACACACTTTCTCTCTCTCTCTCTCTCTCTCTCTCTCATATCAAAATAATATTTAGTCAACAAATGGACACAATTCTTGAGTTCCTCTGGAGCGTAAAAAACACACACACTCTATCTCTCTCTCTCTCAGCAAACAGACACACAAAGCTCTAGTTCCTCTGGACTCTATAAAACACACTCTCTCTCTCTCTCTCTCTCTATCAAAATAATACTTAGTCAACAAATAGACACAACTCTCGAGTTCCAGTGGCGAATAAAAACTCTCTCCCTCTCCCAGTGACCGAAGCCTTCTGGGGCGGAGAAACGACCTCGTAAGACTTTATCCGACGGGAAGCGCGACAGGGCTATTACGCATATCGTCAAGACGGCGGCGGCGCTAAAATATTCAACCCTGGTGATCGCCGTCGGCTCTCTTCCACCTGTCTTCGTTATGGTGCTTTTACCTTGATTACTCTCCAGACCAATAAGCCCCCCACCCACCCCCTGATGATGTATCTTCGAGGAACATTCTCTCTCTCTCTCTCTCTCTCTCTCTCTCTCTCTCTCTCTCTCTCTCTCTCTCTCTCTCTCTCTCTCTCTCCTCTCCAGCAAAGTCATCCTCTCATGCTCACATCCGCTCATTCTAAATCTATCTCACATATGCCATTAACCGTTTCTCTCTCTCTCTCTCTGTCTGTCTCTCTCTCTCTCTCTCTCTCTCTCTCTCCAATTGTCATTCTCTTATTCACAAATCCTCCCATTTTAAATCTATCTCGTATCTTCTATTAACCGTCTTTCTCTCTCTCTCTCTCTCTCTCTCTCTCTCTCTCTCTCTCTCTCTCTCTCTCTCTAAGTGATTCTCACATGCTCACATCCTCTCATTTTAAATCTATCTCACATCTTCCATCAACAGAGTCTCTCTCTCTCTCTCTCTCTCTCTCTCTCTCTCTCTCTCTCTCTCTCTCTCTCTCTCTCTCTCTCTGACCCCCATCCCATTAAGCCAGCCATACCCCCTTCTTGTACGTGACAACGGAAATACCGCCCCCCCCCCCCGGCCATAATGATGAGGGATTAAACTGATAATGAAATGTACGGAGCCTTGTTGTCCAGCGTTTCATTTTGTGAGAACTGGCACTAACGGCATATTTTCTACGTTAATGGGTATTTAAATATGGCGTCAAAGGTTCCTGCCATAATATCGTTTTAATCTAATGCGTTCCTGAACAGGACAAATGCCTTTTAAAATTATGGTTTTTTTTTTTTTTGCTCTTTGAAGTAACACGTTGTGTGTGTGTGTGTGTTTGTGTGTGCAGTAGATAGATGGATATGCGCATATATATATATATATATATATATATATATATATATATATATATATATATACATACACAAATATATGTAAATATACATTATATATACATACATATATAATATACAAATAAATGCATGCATACACACACATACATATATATATATATATATATATATATATATATATATATATATATATATATATATATATATATATATATATATATATATATATATATATATATATATATATAAACATATCTAATATGAAAACCTTTATAGAAACATTTACACTTCAACCATTAAACAAACAAAAAACAAAAAACAAAAACAGAACAAAGAATAAAAACGAAGATCCACTTCCTTCACGCCTTTTAAAGCGTCCCCCCCCCACCAAAAAAAAAAGAGGCGCCCAAAGAAAGAGCAGCGAGGAAGATTAGCAAATCCTTGGAATCCTGGAATCCTGCGAACCTACATTCCAATTCGTCCCCTCGCCTCCCATTTGGGCCCTGGTCGCCCGGGCATTACCAAGTCGTTAATGCCATCGTAGATCTCCAGGTGAAATAGGAGAGACGATTCCCAAGGGGCAGAATTCGAGTGCAAAGGCATCAGGCAAATGTATTTCACTCCCTGGGAACGAAAGAGTTTTACATTTCACCTGTTTAGCCGGACGATTACGTTAGAGCGAGTGGACAGGTAAGACGTAGCAGAGTGGCTGTGTGCTTAATTGGATCCCTCCCTCCATTTGACTCTGACAACCATACTACACTTCCTAATTAATGGCATACACACACACACACACACGCACAATATATATAATATGAATGAAATTTATCACATCACCATGATTCATATACAAGCATTAAGCTACAAATGTCCTTTAACATCTAATTCGATGTCCGTGTGGTTTAATGCGCGTCACTGTAGTCCTGAGTTCTTGACTTCCGTGGTTCGAGCCCACGAGACGACGAACTTTCTATGAACTAAAAAATTTCCCTTCGGGTAACATATATGAAAATATATTATTTCCGAGGTAGAGCGAATTAGATATTAAAGGACATTTGTAGTTTAATGCATATATATATATACATACATACATATATATATATATATACATATACAGTATATACGCATATATTTTATACATATATAAATCTTATACCTTACGCAAACTACCTGTTGTATTTCACTAAAAATGAATAGCTACAAGACATTCCTATTCCATTAACAAAACTACTAATTTTATCTGTACACCGTCGACACCTCTGAAGCGGCAAATGATCACACAAAAAGTTTTTAATCTCCAGACAATGATTTCCCAGGAGCATCCCTTCTGGAACATTCCAACAACACCCCCTCCCCATTCCCCTTCCCCGCCCCCTACCCCAGCCCCTCTGTTGCAGCAAGCGTTGTCTAAGCGCTGGAATACAATGCAATACACTGCAATATCGCCCAGCCCGCCTACGTCTTCCAAAATATGCACAATTTTCTTCAACTGCCCCTTCTATTAAGAGAACGCCTGTGCTATAGGTCCTGTCCCACTCCAAGCCCCTCTCCCCCCTAGTTTTCCAGCAGTCCCCCCCCTCCCGCTCCCCCACCCCTTTATCGTGGACGTTCACTGAAGCGATATAAAACTTAGCGTGTAAACACAACTACTGGGAGTCATGGTGAATTCAAGTCCTGGCTCCCTTCGGGACAATATCAACGATCATTCCATAATTCCACGAATGCTGAGAGAGAGAGAGAGAGAGAGAGAGAGAGAGAGAGAGAGAGAGAGAGAGAGAGAGACCTAAAGGTAACGTAAGGGAAATTGCTGTCCAGGGAGGGAGTATTTGGGGGAGAAAAAGGGGTATGTCTGTGTTCTTCCATACAGTACGTCGCAAGACTAACAAGGTTTCGTCTCTGCTACAGTGACTGGCATTTATTAATAAACTGGAAAGGCGTAGATGACGAAATTCTAAATAAACTTTTTTTCTAATTAAATTTATAATGGTTGCAATATATACACAGTATGTATGTGTATATATATATATATATATATATATATATATATATATATATATATATATATATATATATATATATATATATATATATATATATATATATATATATATATATATATATATATATCCAGTACTGAGTATACGAATATGCCTACTCGTACTTCAATTCCTTCTTATAAAAAGTAAATAAATAACAGAAAATAAACCCAATAATAGAATAAACAACTACTGTGAACACAACTGCTATTCGGAACGAGGATCGGTTCAGCGACGTTATAGGCCTGCAACATCACGCCTCGTATAAAACAGTATAACACATAAGAACTCGTGTCACCTTCTGGAGTCGCCCCATCTTTACGAGATAACGGCCGTTAGTCTTATTACAGAAATATGTTTCTGTATGAAAAATTGATTCGAACAGTAAGTTAGGCCTACTAGGCGACAAGATAGGACTCAAGGGGATTGTAAGTTCCTCCCTCAAGTATGTATCATCGAACACTTCCATTTATCGTTTCTGAGCTTAAGTGTGCAATGTATGATTGTCATATTCTAAAAACAAAAAGACCTGTAATTTATAAGCAATTTAAGACGTTATTTTATTAAAAATAACGTTACGACAATGAAGGAGTTATTCATGAAATATTACATTCTTTAGATGACTACATATGAAAGGGTTCCTAAAGGGTAGACATTAGGTCCACCACAAACAAAAATGGAAAAATAAGATAATATATAAGTGCTGCAACTGCAACTGTCAACAGGCCTTCTCTGTTTTCAAAGCTGTTAAAAAATAAAATAAAGCCACAAAAATAACTCGAGTAGACTTGAAAAGACTCTTAATTATAAGGAATTCCCTATTTCCCCTACTTTGTTTATATGCTTAAGTTTTCATACAGCCAGCAGTAATATGTACAGGCAAGTTCCTAAATAATGATGAAATTACTATATTTCAAGTCCAGCTCAACAGACTGCCAAAGATGGTGTTTAAAAATGTACTAATTCCGCAATGGTTCCATGTTCCTTATATACTAGGGATTACATTTACAAACATTCAAATGTAGGTTTCTGTCAACATATGCCCGGCAATTATTTGCTTTACTCCGTACATACAAGCACAAGTAAATCACAAATCTTGTGTTATACGCCCGATAAATCTTCAGAATCGGACTGTTTACGAACAATCGTCCACTTTTAATAATTTCTGCAACAATAATGCACCTCTGAGAGTTGAAACATGAATTGCACAAGTTTTTAAAATTCCGTAAGCTGCCAATGTGCCACCTTGTTTCAATTCATAATACTATCTCCATACGTGCAAGTAATACGACCAAATGAGTCACACATACACTACCGTACCAAATGACAGCCATAACGTCACGCCATATAAAATATGAATCTCCCCATCAACGGGAAAAGAAAGAACACCGAATAATTTCCGGCCTTTTACCTAAAGCAAGAGACTATAGGAATTGGAACATAAAATTTAAGCCAAAAGCCAACCCCTGGGACCTATGAGGCCATTCAGCGCTGAAAGGGAAACAGAGTAAATGAGTTTTGAAAGGTGTAACATGAAGGAAAGCTCGCAGTTGCACTATGAAACAACTGTTAGGAGAGAGTGAGAAGTAAGATAGAAGAAAGATAATATGAACGGAAGTATAGTAAAAGGAATGAAAGGGGTTGCAGCTAGGAGCAGAAGGGACGCTACAAAGAACCTTGAGTAATGCCTACAGTGCACCGCTTTAGGTGCGCTGATGGCCCTACCCCCAACGGGCGGGGGGGGGGTGGGGGGGACGAGAGACTATATGGAGCCGATTACCTCCCAATAATTACTTTTCCAGGGGCATATTCAGAAGAGAAAACTTCAAAAAATAAATAGGGGAAACTCAAAACAAACAAATTAGCCAAATTTAAATGGAATATCTACAAAAGAGGGAATTTTATTCGACATTTTTACGGACGGTTCCCACTTTATCAAAGGCACTGAGACGGGAAAAAAGCTCTCATCTAGCTCGTACACAATTTTAAAAAGGATAATACAAGACCCACTTCTCAGTTAGATCTGATTATTTCTCCCCAAAAAGGTAACAGAATGGGTCTTTCTGATCCAGTTTTTACGGACAAAGGAAACCTCTTGACTGTTTAATGCTATGCTTCTAATCCTCTTACTGGCAAAAGTCGGCCTTCATGTGAAAAATGTGTATGTATACGCAGATTTTTCACATGTATGTACATGTATACAAAGATTTTTCACATGTATGTACTTGTATACAGATTTTTCACATGTATGTACATATGTATACACAGATTTTTCACATGTATGTACATATGTATACACAGATTTTTCACATGCATGTACATATGTATACAAAGACTTTTCAAATGTATATACATATGTATACACAGATATTACGTACAAACATCCACCACTATAACCTTCTCCCTCCCGAAGAATACGACAAGGACACCCATCTCTAGAGAGCAGCTCTCGTATAAATTGCGATGTTGTCTCAACATGATATTAAAGTGCCCAAAACAATCTACTCCAGATGATGAGAAATTCAACTCGAGATGATAAAGGGAAGACGATACTGTTTAGTTTTGGGGACAAACTTTTGAGTGTGACTGTTTATGGCTGACGTCACGCCGATTTGGTATTCTCTTTCTGTATCTTCTTCGATTTTGTCTCGTTTTCTTGGGACAAATGATTTATTTTCTCTCTGTGTCTCTCTCTCTCTCTCTCTCTCTCTCTCTCTCTCTCTCTCTCTCTCTCTCTCTCTCTCTCTCATACATATATAAAGCAAACATGTCATACCGATTTCTGCATTATATATATCATGTATATTGGGGAACTCTCTCTCTCTCTCTCTCTCTCTCTCTCTCTCTCTCTCTCTCTCTCTCTCTCTCTCTCACACACACACACACACATATATAAAGTAAACATGACATGCCGATTTCTTCATTCTATATATCATGTCTATTGGGAACTCCCCTCTCTCTCTCTCTCTCTCTCTCTCTCATACATACATAAAGTACACGACATACCGATTTCTTCCTTATATTTTATGTATATTGGGGAACTCCTTTTCAAAGCTAGCATTTCGAATCTGTGACTAAAGCCAACTGACAGAGATATTCCAAAATAGCTGCTTCACATTTGACCCCACTTAAAAAGAGAGAGAGAGAGAGAGAGAGAGAGAGAGAGAGAGAGAGAGAGAGAGAGAGAGAGAAGCTGCCAGACTAATCGCAAGTCTACTTCGTCTCCTTATCGCAGATCGAGAGACTTTTCCTTCAGACACTTCAATGAAAAGGTAACACATTTTTTTCATTACAACTCGGTGATGGTTCTAACACGAAAAGCCAGCGGTGGAACTCTGGAAGCACACGAATGTTCAAAACAATTACGCATTCTCATAATATAATTGAATGTCTCATATTTCTTGCATGCCTTACCAGTAACGCTCATTAAGTATACATCAGAAATACTCAATAACACTAAATGAAGACCATCATTTTTATACATTAGATATACTCAATAAAACTAAATTTTATGAAGGTAATCATTTTCACGCTGAAATTACACAAGTAAGCAAGTAATCCATAGCCTATGTGATAAAAAGATCTCCCCGTACATGCACACACAAAACACTCACGAGAGAGAGAGAGAGAGAGAGAGAGAGAGAGAGAGAGAGAGAGAGAGAGAGAGAGAGAGAGAGAGAGAGAAATGTCTGCTCTCGGCCCGAGCAAATTCCAGGCTCAGCGAAACGACCACTACGGTAAAATACACGACGATTGCTTCCTAAAACCTGGGTAATCACCCACAATCATATTCCAGATCGACTGCAAATGCTTCGGTAATCAAATAAGCTGAAAACAATACGGACGTAATTAATAAGGGAAAGACACAGGGGAGAGGGGATGGGAAGGGGGAGAGAGGGAGGAGGGAGTGGGCAGAAGCCTTTCATTTGCCATCATTTGCAG
>NC_089779.1:13774832-13784832 GCF_040412425.1 Macrobrachium rosenbergii
AGAGAGAGAGAGAGAGAGAAACCCATTCCAGCACAACTTCAGCCATCACATATCCTTACTCTCCCTTCTCAACCCCTTCCACATCTCCCACTCTTTCCCAAACCCCTTGGGTTAAGCTTTTGTCACTTCCCCTTCCCCTCCCCTCTAAATAAGAACCCCAGCGGCATCCCCCACCTCCACCACACCCCTCCCCCAAAACCTCAAAACCCCAAAAGCATCGAAAGCTTGATTCGATTCGTGCCTTGGCGCGTTCGTGCGCCAAAGGAAGTCTCTCTAATTGGGCCTTTCTAGTGTTCTATTATGGATAAAGTCCCCGCTGGTACAGCAAATGGATTACCGGTCTCTCGGCATGGATTATTTGATGGATGAGACGATGGGATGGATGGATGGATGGATGACTGGAGGAGAAACGAATAATGGGTCGAGTGGTAGTGGCTGTGGTGTTCCGTTTCCAAGGCGTCGCAAAGAGGGAGTGTTTGTTTGCACGGCAGGATTTTGGCCAAGGTTTTTTCAAGGGTTTGCGGAACATTTTTTATTTAAAATAACATTCATTATAGACTAAAACACTTAACATTCCCTCGAAGCATTGGCTCACCACATTCACTCTAAAAATCAACCAGATTTGGCAGGACTTAAACATTCGTCTTACGAGGGCGGGATTTTGGCCAAGGTTTTTTCAAGGGTTTGCGGAACATTTTTGATAAAAAATAACATTCAAAATACACTGAAACACTTAACATTCCCTCGAAGCATTGGCTCACCACATTCACGCTAAAAATCAGCCAGATTTAGCAGGACTTAAACATTCGTCTTACGAGGGCAGGATTTTGGCCAAGGTTCTTCAAAGGCTGCGGAACATTTCTGATCAAAAATAATATTCAACATAAACAACTGATCAAAAATAATATTCAATATAAACAACAACACTTAAATGCCGCCGAAGCATAAGTCCACCACATTCCCTCAAAAAATTAACGAGATTTAACAGGCCTTAAACATTCTTCTTAAAAATCTTTACTGTAAGACTCACCCCCAACAAGCGAATTTAATCAAACACTGACTACAACCACAACAACAACAACAACAACAACAACAACAACAACAAAAATAAACCTCATTAAATACTCATTAGCGTGTCCTCGAACTCTCTGATCATCAAATGCATGCATAGTAAGGAAAAAAAAAAAGAGAGATAGAGAGAGAGAGACAGGGAGCGAGATCATAATCATTGTTCCATGAATTCCAAGAAGAAAAACCCCCACATCATCGACATCGATGGGAATTACAGGAATCCCGATTCCGAGTTTAACTGGCCGGATTCCGAGAACGACAAGTTGGTCGCTTTTCACGCTAAGCAGGATCTAAGAGTTCGGTTCTTGCAGAGGTTACCTAATCACATGACTTGGCTACCTGGACAAATAACGCGAGGTAAGCAAAAAAAAAAAAAAAAAAAAAATTGAAAAAGGGGGTCACTGCATTCTGAACATGATCATTTTGTATCCAGGATTTGTTAACAATACTTCTAACATCTTTGCAAATTTTACATCCATGATTTATTACCAAATCCTTTTAAAAAGTTAGTGATTTATTTTATTTTTTTCTTGAGTCAAGAGAACTGAAACCTCATAAACCACAATAATATTGGTGTCTTTCACAGATTTAGGACAAAACCACGTATATACTAAAAGAAAATAAATACCCCCCACTATATTCTTAAAACAGAAGGCAACACTTCAAAAGCTTCCAACAGCAAACGGATGACCTCTCTAGAACGGGCAACAACGGTTTAAGCCGAGACTGTCAACTGACTGAACACCATATTCTTTGGAAGACTGAATTTCAGGTCAATGGCCTCTGTGGGCTTGTTCCATATGAATAGGTTTCATCTTCTGAATAATAATAATAATAATAATAATAATAATAATAATAATAATAATAATAATAATAATAATAATAGTGGGCTTGTTCCATATTATTAGGTTTCATCTTCTGAATAATAATATAATAATAATAATATACTGTTCCAAAGTACTGCCTCACAATTTAAGCAACTCAGAACACCATCAAGGAAAGCCCTTTCGTTATCTAGTTTACAGTACCTTTCACATCTAAGATCATTCTTCTTCTTTCTTTCGAGCTTCCTGCTTCGTTGAACCAAATAAGATACGAAAACGTAACAAGAAAAACTTGGCAGTAAACATTAAAAAAGAATGCACATTATTTCTTTGGAATACCCTAACCCGCGGGAACTACCTTACATTATTCCCTAATAAAAAAGAATGAAATTTTTAATGTTTCTAATAAAATGCACATATGAAACACAAATTAATTATTAAGACAAAAAAAACAAATGAAAACCGAAAACACGGGAACTGGGATGGGGCATACCATCAGGAATGTACAAATCAAAAAGAAAATTACTTGATACGTCAGATATTAGGATAAACAGTTAAATAAATCATCGGGGCGTATACGACATAAAAAACACAACGATAATAAACTGTCAGCATAAGTAAAATATATGAATAAAAACCAAAATATATTTACTGAAATGCAAAACGTATAAATGGAGATAAATTAAACAAATACAATAATAAAATAAGTCTCAATAATTCATAAAATATGCAAATAAGACTCAAATAAATGACACAGATACATCAATTAAACAAAGGGAACTTAATTACGTCCCCGGGATACACAATATATAAAAACCAAGCGATTACAGACTGTCAGCTGACATAACAATTAAACACAGCGAAAGTAAATTTGTAGGACATATACGTACTGCAAACAAAACTAAATTACCAGTACAAACAAAGATGACACTAACATAAATTAGATACATATATACATAAAAGAGAGGTGAAACTAAACTAAATCACTGGGATGTATAAAACAATTAACAAGTAAAACGTAAAAGGGAGCAATTAATCTGCATGATATATATGTTACAGGGAATGTGTGAAATCAAGGATTTCACGAAATCCCCAGGGAATATGTGAATTGACCAATTCACTTGGGACAGTTGATCTCCGAGGGCTAGTACTAAGCACGGCGAAACAGTGATTCATTTACACTGTTTCGTCTTGTTTAGTACTAGCCCCTGGGGGTCAAATGTGTTTCGCCATGTTTAGTACTAGCCTCTGGGGGATAAAATGTCCCTAAGTGCATCTGATTCCCCATGGTCTAGTACTATACACACGGCGGAACAGTGTAGATGAATCACTGTTCCGCCGTGTTTAGTACTAGCCCTCGGGGATTAAATGTTCCTAAGTGAATTGGTTATTTCACACATTCCCTAGGGATTTCGTGAAATTCTCGGAGTTCACATATTCCCTGTAACATATACAACTTGCAAACAAAACTAATCACCAACACAAACAAAACAAGACAAAAAATCTAAAAAAAAAGAAAAATTAGCTTCATACATAAAAAACAAAACTAAATTAAATCACTGGGATCAAAAAACACAAGCAAACAAAACGAAAAAGGAAACATTAATTTGCATGAGATATATAAAACATGGAAACAAGACTAATCACCGATACAAACAAAATAACGACAAAAAAGCTAAAATAAATTTGCTTTATGCGTAAAAAACAAAATTAAACTAAATCACTGGGATGCAAAAAAAAAAAAAACCAAACAACAAAACGTAAAATAAATTTCCAGCTAAAATAAAATTGCTTTATATGTAAAAAAAAAAAACAACAGAACTAAATCACTAATAAAAAAAAATACAAATACACAAAATGTAAAAAAAATTCCAGCTAAAATAAATTAGCTTTATACGTGAAAAACAAAACTAAACTAAATCACAGATAAAAAAAAATACAAATAAACAAAATGTAAAAAAGAAATCTCCAGCTTAAATAAATTAGCTTTATACGTAAAAAAAAAAACTAAACTAAATCACTGGGATGCAAAAAAAAAAAAAAAAATAAAATAAAATAAAATAAACCAACAAAACGCAAAATAAAAATAAATTTGCAGACTCAACAAAATATATCCTTTGAGCGCGGCTATCGCCCACACCAACAACTAAAACGGTTACCTGGCTGTCGTTTCGCCCCGGCCAAATAATAAATAACGAACTCAAACACCTAAACATTTAATTTCGGTGGGCAGGCAATTGGCCCCCCATGAATAATACCAATTCATTGAAAGTCAAATAATTTCGATATCTGAACGACCCCATTCCGGAATGCATAATGACGCCGAATAACGATTTATACTTAAATGCCAATAACGGAAAGGGAAATAAATGCTGAAACCTACATTAAATCGAAGGTTTTTTTTTTTAGCCTTTTTTTTTTTGGCAAATGCCCAAACGATATATACACCAAATTACTCTTTGATCTGTAAGCGTTGTGTGAACAGAGAGAGAGAGAGAGAGAGAGAGAGAGAGAGAGAGAGAGAGAGAGAGAGAGAGAGAGAGAGAGAGAGCAGCAAAATCAACAGATGCAGCAACGGTATTCCTAATAATGACATCGAATGAAATTCAATTATGACATCGCATCTTTGATGTCAACAATAAGACTAGTAAAATATGCGCCGAGGTTTCTTCTGCGCAATCGAGTTTTCTGTACAGCCGCTACAGCGCATAATCAAGGCCACCGAAAATAGATCTATCTTTCGGTGGTCTCGGTATAATGCTGTATGAACCGCCGCCCATGAAACTTTAAACTACGGCCCGGTGGTGGCCTATCCTATATCGTTGCCAGAAGCACGATTATGGCTAACTTTAAGCTTAAATGAAATAAAAACTACTGAGGCTAGAGGGCTGCAATTTGGTATGTTTGATGATTGGAGGGTGGATGATCAACATATCATTTTGCAGCCCTCTAGCCTCAGTAGATTTTAAGATCTGAGGGCAGACAGAAAAAAGTGCGGACGGAGAGACAAAGCCGGCACAATAGTTTTCTTTTACAGAAAGCTAAAAACGAAAAGGATTAAATATTGCCATCCTGGTATTCAATCAGAGCAGTTTTTACATACTTAAATGTGACTTTGTGTTGTCAAAATAAATAAATAAAGAAATAAATAAAA
This sequence comes from Macrobrachium rosenbergii, assembly GCF_040412425.1. Lineage (NCBI taxonomy): Eukaryota > Metazoa > Arthropoda > Malacostraca > Decapoda > Palaemonidae > Macrobrachium > Macrobrachium rosenbergii. The sequence goes on from NC_089779.1 coordinate 13,779,882, forward strand.
AGATAAAACTCGGCAGAAAGTCATAAAAAATCTGATATGTAAGTGCAATAGTATCCTGTTACTAATTCGATTTCTACCAACTCTGAGACTGTCAGTGTTTAGATTAAGCAGACGCCAATACTTCACAATGCGAATGATTAACACGAAAGGGGATGTACAAAGCGAGATAACAACACTATTCGCCATATACAGGAAATATCAATTTTATTAATTTATTGAACTGGAAAGTAATAAAAAAGAAAGTAGGATAATATAGGAGTAATAAGCAATATTAATGAAACTTCAGCAACAGACAACCCATCTGTATTTTACCGACCCAAATCCCATCCCTTCTTCAGGCGATAATATTTATTAGACAGACACTCTCGTAAACTTAAGACCCTGCAATCAGTTTATAAAGGTTCTGTCGATTCGACAGGAATAATACACGTCACTGAGGCAACTGAATGATCGGCGAAATCTGTTTATCGAAATTCTGCCTCTTAATCTTATGAGTAATTGACTGGCAAACATTTTAAGCAACGACCAAAAATATTGAGGTTATTAAAATCTAGTTCCCAGTTCCTCCGTGATCGATTTTAATCGATCGCTCAGTAATATAGATTGTTATCTTATTTTTATTCATCTTTTTTTTTTTTCCAGCAGGATGAAGGGTAGCAATGCCTTTCCAGTCAAGCAGCTAAATGACCTGTCAATCATGTTTGCACTTTACGAATTTTGTCAGCAATTTAGTTGGATCGTCAGTCATATCTGATTATTTTTTAATTCATGGTGATAAGTCTTTATTTCATTTATAAATATCTCAAGAGTTGGCTGCATATTTCTATCTTCTTTACTTAAATGATTAGGATTTTTCAAAAGGTTAAAAATGGTAACTTGAAAGAGAGCCGACGAAACTTAGATAGTTTTCTCGTAAGAGGAATAAATTAGAATTATTTAAATGTTTTCGTCAGTGTTACAATTTTTATAATGGCCACTCCCACCTCTGCAACTTACAGCCACTATTTTCATTTGTTACTTCCAAGCAACTTATATTACGAAAGTATTTATTGCTTAAAGAACTTTTACCTATGCAATAAATTTTTAAACAGAGTATCAATAACCGCATATATATCAAGGCCACTATCTTACTCTTAAAGACTATCAGAAATCAACTTTATTTGTTAAATATTTTAATCAATGAGTCATCTAGACAATTCAAACAAAAATACAACAACAACAACAACAATAATAATAATAATAATAATAATAATAATAATAATAATAATAATAATAATAATAACAACGACCATAATAATAATAACAAAACGAGCGATTGCACAATTACAGAAATCAATAGTGGCTCATCACCCTCATTCTGTCAGCCGCCCCCCTCCCTTCCCCATCAACATCCCCAAAAAGAAATAAAATAAAAATCGACTGCAACAATAGCTCGTTACTCTAACAAGTAACATCTCGACGAGGCACTTTCGACCAATTCCAAAAGTCCGACTGAAAAATGGACGATTTCATTCCGGTAACAATTATCCGGCAAATAACCCTTTTGTAAATTACAGACCAGATTTTCAGAGCGGATCTCGCCGGGAATCAATAGCCCAATCGTTTGACTAAAAAGGAGAACTTTCAGATTAAAAGTCAAACATAAGGGAATCCTTCTGTGGACCAATAATTATTCTGCAATGAAAAGTCCCAGTAGCCTTTTGGTCGCAGTATGGGGTCCAAGGGTAATAGAGAGAGAGAGAGAGAGAGAGAGAGAGAGAGAGAGAGAGAGAGAGAGAGAGAGAGAGAGAGAGAGAGAGAGAGAAGCATCACGAAAGAAACAATCCAATTCAATAACATGGGTTTTTTCATACGATGTGGTCGATCTCGTCTACAATATAGCTATCGATGGGCTTTTCGAAAGTGATGTTTATATGTACAGTATGTATGTATGTATGTAGAGAGAGATATATATATATATATATATATATATATATATATATATATATATATATATATTATAATATATCTACGTATAAATATATTATATATATATATATATATATATATATATATATATATATATATATATATATATATATATATATGAATGTAAATATAGAAATACAAATTCCCCTAGGACATCCACTTATAGAGTAAAATGTTAACATAAAAAATAAACATACAATAATACTAAATCTATAGACCACATGAACATATCAACATTCTATATACAAGCAATATTCTTTCAGTTCTATATTGATATAGTGGAGGAGAGAGAAGAATCTAAGCCACCATATTTTGACTTCAAAAATATTCTGTTCATTCGTCCACTGCTTTATTGCTAATTAGGTAACGCTTCATAATAATAACGCTAAATACAGTAACTTAAAAAGGCACCAATAGCAATAAAAATAAGGAAATAAAACATATCGTAACAATATGATCACCGCATGTTCCTTTTTCAAAGGGAGGTACCGAAATTATCTCAAGGCATTCCAATATAACGATTCTCGATTGATCTACAGACACGGAAAAGATGGATATAAATTCGAGAGAGAGAGAGAGAGAGAGAGAGAGAGAGAGAGAGAGAGAGAGAGAGAGAGAGAGAGAGAGAGAGAGAGAGAGAGCATTTAGATTCAGAGAACGTACGAAATAATGAAAAACACTCTGATAATTGCAATACGAAAAACATTCTAAAATTGTATCACACCCCAAAAGAGAGAGAGAGAGAGAGAGAGAGAGAGAGAGAGAGAGAGAGAGAGAGAGAGAGAGAGAGAGAGAGAAATGTGTGTAATTTGGGCCTATTGGCTTAGTTCTTTTGATTGACAACCTCTGAGGGGAAGAAACAAGGGGAAGAAATCCAGAATCCTATTGTCGTCTCCCCAGCGACGACGAGGAGGAGGAAGGAAACAAAGAAGGGGAAGTAATGGCATGACTGGAGAGAGAGAGAGAGAGAGAGAGAGAGAGAGAGCATTCATTTGGTAAGTTATATCCGTGATCAGTATCGCTGCTGGAATTACACAGCAGGGTGGAAACACAATCAAACGCACACACACACACACACACATATATATATATATATATATATATATATATATATATATATATATATATATATATATATATATATATATATATATACTTCTGCATGCATATCGGCATCGAACCCAGGTCTTTCAAATGAAAAGCAAGGGTGCTACCAACCGAACCACACATTCAAAAGACCTGGGTTCGATCCTGATGTGAGTCAGAAATTTATTTCTGTTCTACACGTGAATGCGTTGATTATTTATATATATATATATATATATATATATATATATATATATATATATATATATATATATATATATATATATATATAATCAAATCTATACGCGCTGATTTAGGTAAGTTCACAATATAAAAATAATAATTTCAAACACCACAAAACGCGAAAGTAAAAATTCATGAAATACAACACCTAAAGTTTCCACAGTCTTAAAATTTGCACACACACACACAAAAAGCTGAAGTTGGAGAGAGAGAGAGAGAGAGAGAGAGAGAGAGAGAGAGAGAGAGAGAGAGAGAGAGAGAGAGAGAGAGAGAGAGACTTTTCCAAATGCATACATCCGAAAAAAGTCTTTGAAAGAGCCTTGTGATGAGGAACCCATGAATAATGCATCCAAAAAATTTGTGGGCACTCGCTTCCTGACGGAGGTTTGAAAAATACCAGAAGACGGACGTACCTTCAGTATTGTCGAATGTGGCGGCGACACAGAAATTCATTCATTGTTTTACAACTACTGTTTTCGATGTCCCAAATTTATTCATGTTTATTTATCTATTAAATTGTTAGTTTATTTTTTCTTTTTTAATTAGTGATCTCTTTTTGCTGTATTTCCTGTTACCTTCTGTTACTTTTTCCGAATGAAAACCATATTCTTTGGAAGCTTGAATTTCAAGTCAATGGTCCCTTTTGTGGGCTTGTTTCATATGAGCAGGGTTCATCTTCTGAATAATAATAATAATAATAATAATAATAATAATAATAATAATAATAATAATAATAATAATAATAATAATAATAATAATAAAGAAAAATTTCATATAAGTAGAAGATATCAATTGGTCACTGAAAATAATCATTACGACAAATAAAGTGAGAAAAAGGCCAATAAAAATGCATGCACGCACACACACAGTTAATACGACGAGAAAAAAAATAAATTAATAAAAGAAGGAAGAGATGGAAGGTGAAGGACATATGTCAGAGCACATGTGAGGGATTTGGCTGTACGGGAAAAACAAACACGTTACGTGTAGCTCCATGGGGAACCTAAGTAAATAAATAACCGCCAAAGCTGAACTACAAGCACGACAGAGAGAGAGAGAGAGAGAGAGAGAGAGAGAGAGAGAGAGAGAATACTACAAGCACAAGAGAGAGAGAGAGAGAGAGAGAGAGAGAGAGAGAGAGAGAGAGAGAGAGATACTACAAGCACAAGAGAGAGAGAGAGAGAGAGAGAGAGAGAGAGAGAGAGAGAGAGAGAGAGAGAATACTACAAGCACAAGAGAGAGAGAGAGAGAGAGAGAGAGACCCTAATCATAATAATACCGCCTACATAAGCCATGGGGAAACTGACCTGAACAAATGAACGCAATCTAATGAACTCAACAGGGCGCTAATGAATTCGATCATAAACCAAGAAGGGAAAAATAAGAGAGTTACTGTTAATTATAACTAGTTAACATTATAATGAACATACAACTATATATATATATATATATATATATATATATATATATATATATATATATATATATATATAAAATATAACTTGATCACATGGAACCATTATATATATATATATATATATATATATATATATATATATATATATATATATATATATATATACATATAATTTGATCACATGGAACCAGAGTTAATTATCAATAATGGTCCCATGAACATAATTATTTTCATATA
>NC_089779.1:13789832-13829832 GCF_040412425.1 Macrobrachium rosenbergii
AATTAAATTTAATCTGCCCACCACTTTTATCTTTCAAAATTCAAACGCCACACGTGAGCTGATTTTAAAGTAGATAAATTCTGGTCCGACCTCTACTTACCTGCTGTCAACACAAAACAATTAGGCATCGATTTAACATGACCCAGTTTAACTCAAAATTTTTTGTAAATCTAGACATCATCAAAGGATCAAACACAAAGATGATCAGCTTCCAATATTTGCGAAATGTGTACGTAATTACACCACTCAGTCTTCATTAGTCCATTTTAAGACTGATCAAAAAAGTTTTCATGCGACTTTATTTACACAAGACCCATTTCCAACCTTGACCTCATCTCAGAAACTTTATCTTTATGTGGAATTTGACCTTATCAGTCCATACTAATCATAACCAATTGAAGTTATGAAAGAAGAATAAAAATTTCAAATGAAACACACACACACACACACACACACACACACACACACACACACACACACACACACACACATATATATATATATATATATATATATATATATATATATATATCGATGGCTAAACAGATAGATAATTTAGATTGATACACAAATAATGTGTCAAAACATATTGCATAATGACACACTGCAACGAAGAATATCATAATAACAGCATGATTTGAAATGAAGGTTCTGGACTTCAGATACTGCACGGGAACTGGAATCAACAGCAAGTTGAACAAACGAGAGCAACGCTACGAGGCAACACCATTACCCATGCCCAAGAAACTACCCAGAATTAAGCAAGCTTCGGCAACAGATGGCGGCAGCAGCGGCTAAAACTGCCGGTCGTAATAGTATAGCCGTAACAGAGGGTCGTAACAGTAGGCAGTACAAAAACGAGCGATAGCGACGATGTGATGGTGATAAGCGCCCATAATGGCAGTAATAGCGGGCTGGTATGGTGCCGATAACTGACTTTAAAAGTGTCGCCAGAGAAAGTTACTGCCGGTACTTAAACATTCTTGCTGACTGTAGAGAGAGAGAGAGAGAGAGAGAGAGAGAGAGAGAGAGAGAGAGAGAGAGAGAGAAATAAACTGATAAAAGTAGATCAAAATCAGAAACCAACAGAAAAACTTAACAGTCTCACAAATCAAAATAAAAAAAAAAAAGAACAAGTGACAGGAACTTCCCACATCTTTTGGATTTAATAAAATTAAAATAATCTGCTGAACGCATCAAGATGGTGGCCATTTTAAGAGAAATAAATTAACAAAAACAAAAATCACGGGCGAAAACCATATGGACAGATTACGTAAAAGCCTTGAAAAATAAGACACCTAGTCCCTCATCTCAACATGACATCACTTCTAATCTCAGGCAATGTAGAAAGAGGGCGTTCAACAAGCACTCCTTCTTCTTCTTCTTCTCCCACCCTAAACACCTTCCTCAGTAGCAACAGGAAGCCTCATCAAGGATCTCGCAATATACCGGTCCTCCCTCCCTACTCCCCCAAGATACACCCATTTCTCCAACAACGCATGCCACTCAACTTCTTCCAACATTGGTCCACCTTCTCCAACAACGCATGGCACTCAGCTTCCTCCACCACTGGTCCACCGTCTCCAACAACGCATGCCACTCAGCTTCCCCCAACATTGGTCCACCTTCTCCAACATTGCATGCCACTCAGCTTCCCCCAACACTGGTTCAACTTCTCCAACAACGATGCCATTCAGCTTCCCCCAACACCTCAGCTTCCCCCAACACTGGTTCAACTTCTCCAACAACGCATGCCACTCAGCTTCCCCCTACATTGGTCCACCTTCTCCAACATTGCATGCCACTCAGCTTCCCCCAACACTGGTTCAACTTCTCCAACAACGATGCCATTCAGCTTCCTCCAACACTGGTTCAACTTCTCCAACAATGCATGCCACTCAACTTCCTCCAACACTGGTCCAACTTCTCCAACAATGCATGCCACTCAGCTTCCTCCAACACTGGTCCAACTTCTCCAACAATGCATGCCACTGAGCTTCCTCCAACATTGGTCCAACTTCTCCAATAACGCATGTAATTCAGCTCCTGCAACACTGGTCCAACTTCCCCAACAACGCATGCAATTCAGCTCCTGCAACACTGGTCCAACTTCCCCAGCAATGCATACCACTTAGCTTCCTCCAACACTGGTCCAACTTCTCCAACAACGCATTAATTCAGCTCCTGCAACACTGGTCCAACTTCTCCAACAACGCATGCAATTCAGCTCCTGCAACAATGGTCCAACTTCCCCAGCAATGCATACCACTTAGCTTCCTCCAACACTGGTCAAACTCCTCCAACAACGCATGCCACTCAGATTCCTACAACGCTGGTCCAACTTCCCCAACAACGCATGCCACTCAGATTCCTCCAACGCTGGTCCAACTTCTCCAACAACGCATGTCACCCAGCTTCCCCCCAACACAGGTCCAACAGAGCCGTACTACATGACAACAGGCGGTTCCGTGCTACAAGACCACGCTGACAATTTCACGGTTTGAGAACAACCTCAAGGTGTTGACAACACGCCGCTAATTGTCATGGACGGTTGCCAAGGAATTCAAGCACGCCTTCGGTTTCCTCTTCTCTTCCTCTTATTCCAACCTCATGTAAACTGCTAACCAATGGAATATGTTGCATTTGTGTAAGAAAGTATATTCAGTAGAAGTCAAACTGACAATGTTCTCATTATATGTGAAATATTGTCAAAAATATCAAGACGGACATCATCAGTTCAAGTATGCGTATTCAGCGTTAGGGGCCCCTCTCTGAAGGGCACATGGAATACAGAACATTTATAGAGGAATTATTTACTTTAAATTACTGGCAGACAGTTATGGGTATTCAAATCAGAAACTATTACAGCTTCACAACATTGCGTCGATGATGAAGTCTAAATACAAAGTACACACCAAATCCAATAGTGAGTTTCCTTTACCAAATAACTTTAGTAAAGCCTGTAAGATTGACAGCTAGCTTGGCATAACAGACATAAGGCCCTGTTACTTCCCTGTCCTGTACTTGTCTCAGAAGAATCAGTATCCCCAAGTTTCTATAAGAAAAAAAAAAAACTCTTCTTTTCATCTTACTAACATCAAGATATGTCAGCTGGGGTTTTCGATATGTTCTCCCAAATACTAAAAGTAAGAATTTTACGGCAGTAGGGTACGTCCACAATTCTGTAAAAGAAATCATCAACACGTTTGCAACTTGTCGCGCACATATAGCAAACATGTTGGATACAAGTCAACGACTTGAGGTCGTACACTTGTTTTCAACATGTTTCTTACATATGCAATTAGTTGCCGGCGTGTTCATGACATGTATTGCTGTAGTGCGGACGTACCCTAAAGCATCATTTCGGCACTGACCTTGAAACAGGGACCTTAATTCCGGTCTAATTACACCTAACAACCAACAGCGTCTCACTGCAGTGATGATGACCAACTGACTCTCCTTTGGAAGACGATCGAAACTACGGAATTCACGAACTCAACCAAAAACAGACACGAGATCGATCCCACGAGAGGAAACAACCTGGGTCTGCTGCCCTTAATATGCACTAAATTTCTGTTGACTTCAGTAAGGAATTGTGTACCTGGTAGTTAGTCGGTTGATAGGAGAGGTAGAAGGGCATGAGGCTAGCAATTGTGTACCTGTTAGCCGGTTGATGTTCTACTGAGAACACTTCCTAGCACCAACCAATCAGTGGAAAAGGACGCATGAAACAGAATGGAATGCAGAATCAAATAAATGATAAAAAATATAAAACAACGTACTCCTATTTTCCAATCGTGTGCCTACTGTATTTCCATAATCACAAAAATCAGCTGTTACGTAAAATACCCCCCCCAAAAAAAAATGAGCACACAAGGAAAAAGAAAAAAAGGAAGAGAAAAAAATGGGAGCGGATGAGATACTCTTTTGAGGAACTCCACGAACAATAATCGTATCACTGCGGAATAAGGGTCTCATTATGCCGCCTTATCCGGACCGGAGTGCCTTAATTCCTTGCTCCCTGTTACAACAATATTTATACACACGCGCGCGCGCGCACAAACACACGCACATACGCGATCAGGCTGCTCTCTTCTTCTTCTGGGCTACAAGAGGAAGCCTTAACAACATGGTGCACGACAAGCGCTCCTTATGATACCGCAATACCACCTGTCTCGTTTATAAGCTGCAAAGGTAACAACAAATTAATATGGTTATCAGCTCTCTCTCTCTCTCTCTCTCTCTCTCTCTCTCTCTCTCTCTCTCTCTCTCTCTCTCTAACACACACACATATAGATACACACACTATATATATATCTATACATTATATATATATATATATATATATATATATATATATATATATATATATATATATATATATATATATATGTATATATATATATAGAAGAGAGAGAGAGAGAGAGAGAGAGAGAGAGAGAGAGAGAGAGAGAGAGAGAGAGAGAGAGAGAGAGAGAGAGAGAGAGACTGTATGGCACTCCATACATGCGCGCTTGTTTAAACGCCAAATTCTAAAACCGAGCAGAAACGAATAACAATAACATGAATTAAACAATAAAATTTAAGAAAAAATAAATCAACAGCAAGAGGTCGTGCGCTTGATTCTTCCGTGTTCGCTAACCCCTATTTAAAAATTATTCCTACGTACAAAACCGGAAGGAAATTTTCTCCCAACATATTCTGAAGACGATGGAATTTCCTGCAAAAAAAAAAAAAAAAAAAAAAAAATTTTCCATGACATAAATTTTCTCCCAACGAATTCTGAAGACAATGGAATTTCCTGTAAAGAAGCAAAAAAAAAAAAAAAAAAAGAAAGAAAACACTTTACCATGACACAAAAAAGTAGGAATAATGAAGACAATCCACGAATCCAGTGCCATCATCCCAACCACATGCAGTTCCTTGATCCAAACTGACGCGGGCTGCCATTACGTCGTAGGCACCTCTGCCTTGCCCTCACCCGAGAGAGGAACGAAGCTGAAGCCATCAAGAGGATAAGTATACCCTGACTGACAAGCAGGCGGCATCTTCAAAGAGAAGACACCCCCACTTCCCCCCTTATAAACGGGAAAGGAGGAAGAGCGTCGCGTAATTTTCATAATTCCGTGTGCCAGTCCTTTTCCCCTTCGGAATGCTGAAAAATCATTTTTTGCATGTGCATGTGTTTTGCTTTTCATGCTCTTTCATTATATATTTAGTTTTCTGTAAAAGAAAACTATTGTGCCGGCTTTGTCTGTCTGCCCGCACTTTATTTTGTCCGCACTCAGATCTAAAAACTATTGAGGCCTAAAAATTGGTATGTTGATCATCCACCCTCCAATCATCCAACATACCAAATTGCAGGCCTCTAGCCTCAGCAGTTTTCATTTTATTTTATTTAAGGTTAAAGTTAGCCATAATCGTGCTTCTGGCAAGGATATAGGATAGGCCACCACCGGGCCGTGGTGAAAGTTTCACGGGCCGCGGCTCATACAGCATTATACCGAGATCACCGAAAGATAGATCTATTTTCGGTGGCCTTGCTTATACGCTGTAGCGGCTGTACAGAAAACTCGATAGCTCCGAAGAAACTTCGGCGCATTTTTTACTTGTTCTTACGGCTCTTGCTTTGGAGAAACAAAACTAAAGACTTTACAGATTCAAAACACAACCTCTATTAACAATGACCTTAAATTATCTCAATTCACACGAAAAATCAACCATGAAATTAATCTAACTTCATTTGAACTTAAAATTTAGTTTCAATGCGTAACGTCACGTATGTTATCGGAAGTTTATGGTCCTGCATAAAAGCCTTAGCCTCTTCTTAGGTAAAACCTTTGTCTTTAAACATTAGAATTATGAATGTGACATAACAATAGAAACTTAATTAAAGCAAACATTTCCAATTGTCCGGTCAAAAAATTTACTTTATAAAATCACGACAGTTGTATAAATTTATCTATACAATCTATAATCACATTTGCTAATTACTGCTGCGTAATTTTTATTTAATAAAACTGCATCCCCTACTTTCAACAATCCTGTAAAATTCATTGCATAAATTCGCACCTACTACACTTACTTACAATCACACGTGAGTTTTTGTTGCATATAATCATAACCTCAACTATATACAATCACATACTTTTATTGTAGAAAATGCCAATCTCTTTCACCTTAAGAATTCTGTAGCGTTTTATTGCATAAAATCACATATTAATCTTTATTACATAAAATCACAACCTCTATTGGCTTCAATCACATACTAAGTCTAATTACATAAAATCACAACCTCTAATGCCTCAAATCACATACGAAGTCTTATTACATAAAATCACAGCCTCTAATGCCTTCAATCAAATAAGAGGTCTTACTACATAAAATCACAACCTCTAATGCCTCAAATCACATACGAAGTCTTATGACATAAAATCACAGCCTCTAATGCCTTCAATCACATAAGAGGTCTTACTACATAAAATCACAACCTCTAATGCCCTCAATTACATACGAAGTTTTATTACATAAAATCTCAACCTCTAGTGCCTACAATCACATCACAACCTTTACGGTAAAATTTCACCGTCTACTGCTTACAACCACATCACAACCTTTACCGTCAAATCTCAACGTCTACAACCTACTACCACATGACAACCTTGAACACACCAAATCACAACCCATACCACCTACAACCAAGGGAGAGAGAGCCCCTTTCCAGAGGACATCAAGAAGGCTGAATTCACCATTCCCGACCTCACAAGATCAACACTATATAGCGCCCACACTTACACACCCCCCCCCCCCTCTCTGAAGAACGACCTGGTCGCTCCCCCCTTCCCCGGCTCCTACTCCGACCCCCTTTCTCCATCATCAAGTGCTTACGAGACGTGACTCGGCAAGCACTTGAAGCCCAGAACTGTCTGGCCGAGTATTAGCACAGCGTCGAGTTGTTCCTCTACTCGCGGATGGAGAACGACCTCTTTCGACGAGGACGAGGTCTTTAAGTCATTTGGCGAAGGATCGACGAGGTCCTCTGAGCGGTTAAAGGCCTCGCTAACATCCGTATACATAACTGGGATACAACCCAATATTAACTGTGATACAACGGAGCTTCTCCCCATTTGTATCTCGGGCAATGACTGCCATTTAGCAGGAAGTCTATCGCTCGCAATTCCAAGTGGCTTGTTGCTCACATTTCAATAATAGCTCATATAATTCCGGCTGGTCACACGCCCGGCGCAGTTGGACCAAGGCGCTTCCCTAGCTGGGATCAAATAATTTCAAATTCCCGAAAGTATTACGGTTCTGTTAGCGCGTGCGCAATCGCGCCCATAATCTGTCTAATGACAGCATAAAAAATGAACGACATGGTGCATCTCTTACGCATTTTTAGAACAAATGAAAATATTTCGCCTTACTACTTCTTTCTGCAACTTCCCAACAAGTTTCTTTTGAAAATGTTCTACATTTCAGTAGAGATTTCGGTAAGTTCCAAAATGTCAGTAAAGGCTTCAGTAAGTTCGAAAATTTCAGTCCAGATTTCAGTAAGTTCCAAAATTCCAGTCCAGACTTCAGCAAGTTCGAAAATTTCAGCCCAGATTTCATTAAGTTCGAAAATTTCAGTCCAGATTTCAGTGAGTTCGAAAATTTCAGTAAAGATTTCATTAACTCCGGAAATCTTAACACCGTTCTGGAGAAACCATAACTGACTGCATTTTGTTAGTAAAAAGCGGTAGGATGGGAAATAATTAATGCACTCAAGCATTTTAGTTTAGAAAATGTAAAACTGCTTGAAGAAAATAGAGTCGCTCAATCGACGGGAAATGTCTAGGGACATAAAAAGCGGCATATTTACAATCGAAAAGGGATGTCAAAGCTACCTAGTCTAGAGGGTAATTATTTTTATTTATTTATTTATTTATTTTGTGAAATACCTAAAAGACCCGGATACATTATACTCAATTAATACCCAATCTATACAAAGAGAGACTCGAGGGCGAGTATACGACATGAAAATTCTGCGGAATGATTTTTCACATTCTCAGCCAAAGTTATTTTCCGTCAAAAAAGCATTAAGCAACATGTGCCATGATGAAAAAAAAAAATAACATTTATAAAATAGCAAACGTGCATCTGATTAAAATCGTGAGGAAATAAAATACTTATTTTCTTTATGGCCAATTATCAACTCCCGTTTTCCCGCTAGATTTCTGAAACTACTTTAAATCACTTGTAGTTTTTCAGGGACTAAATAAAAACGCATTTCGAGACAGCAAAAATAAATGAGGGGAAACCAGGTACAAATGTCTTCGACAGGATGATGAATTGACTCTTTTCAAAATTCTCTAATTAGATATAAAAAGGTTACAGAGAGATAAACAGATGAAGGAATCTTCACGTAAACAGAGCCATCAGCAGCTGTTTGGTCGTAAACAACCGACTGACAGGCTGTTTATAAACAAGAGCCAATAGTTTACCATTCAGTGACCGCAATCATTAAGGGGAAGAAAGATGACAGGGCTAATGCCGAGACTCCACACCGAAGATCTTTCTTATCTCACCAAAGTAACTTTTAGGTTCAAGTCGAATCAGTCGTTTGTTGTTGTTTATAATGAAGGTGACGTTGTGTCAGCACGGGCTCTTGCTCACAGAGCAGGCTGTAATAGTCCGTCCTTATCAATTGGTGTTGGGGTCATGAGGTAGGGTGGCCATTTTTTTTTTTTTCATCTTTGACACATAACAGAGACAGGTGTCAAATCACAGCTGAGTCAACTTGCGGAAGCCCACAGGTGATCGAATCCCTTTAAGCACATAAACTAAATCTAATAACCTGACTAAACAACATGGTAGCAATTCCAAACTATTAACCCCATAAAGAAAGGATAGGTGTGAGTTGCCATATGAACAGATTGCCCACCCACTAATATTCCGAGTGATTTACTGTTCATCTCCGAGCTATAAAAATATAATATAGGTACACCTACTGGCAAAATGTAACATTATGACTAAGTTTCAAAGACTATAAACTAACTTGGACGGAAAAGAAGCAATCAACATGACATTAATTACAGGAAAAATATATTCAGCCACAAAGCCACTCAATTCCATTAACAGAAGGATTCGAACTCTTTCTAACATACATTAAATGAAAGAAAAATAGTGGTTATTCATCCTCACCTTCAGTCTACGGAGGAGGAGGAGGAGGAGGAGGAGGAGGAGGAGGAGGAGGAGGAGGAGGAGGAGGAGGAGGAGGAGATGTATATACACCTTCCTTTCTCAACAGATACAATAAATCTCCTTACACAAAGCAAACAATGGGGACACTATCGCCTCATCATCGCGGATGAAAATTTGGTCAATACGTTGGCGTGAAATATTGTGATATTGTGACAGAGAAGCCGTTATGGCGATGGTGGACATTTTTTTAAATTCTAGCCGTTGTGGTGATGGTGAATTTTTGTTTTATTCTTAGTTTTCTCTTCACTCTAAAGTAAGTTATCCTTAAGATAGCAAGAAAGAAGAAGAATGCAATAATGATAATTCTTCTATTTTTCTCTGTAACCATTCCTTTCAATACATGAATGTAAAGAGTAATAGATAGAACATTTCGATATGCTTTTCTGATTAAATTGATAATGGAAGAGAGAGAGAGAGAGAGAGAGAGAAAGAAAGAAAAATTATTACTTGCTTTTTTTTACCCGCTCGATAATGGAACAATACATATACATATATATATATATATATATATATATATATATATATATATATATATATATATATATATATATATATATGAGAGAGAGAGAGAGAGAGAGAGAGAGAGAGAGACGAGAGCAGAGGTTCTAGGCTAGGGCGTGGCTTGCGTACGTTCAAACGACCTGTCCATCCATCATGCTTACACTTATTTACACGGCACCAGACAACTTCCTATAAGACGCAACGCCTTCTCAGGGCTTCCAAGCCACTTTATCTGAAGACGGCGTTTTGAGTACCACTTAATCCTCTGGTAACGAAGGATTAAGCTTAAAAACGATGCTGGGAACCAATGTCAACTTGTCACAAAAATTCCTCGCGTCTGTATAACAAAAATGAAATGTTTATATTTCTGTGGGTAACTGCGGTCATCTCCAGGTAATGAATTTCTCGCTTGGATTTAGAATGGTCTACTCTAGCCAGAGACCAGCCTCTCTCACCACCAGCCCTTATTTAAGACAACAGGATTAAGGGACCTACGACGGTACGACTTGATTCTGCAACGGTAAGGCTCGACGCTACGGTTAAACTCTACGACGGTACGGCTTGAATCAACGACGGTACGGACTTGGGTCTAAGATGGTGCGGATTTGACTCTACGACGGTACGGAATTGCCTCTACGACGGCGCGGACTTAACTCTACGACGGTACGGCTTGAATCAACGACGGTACGGACTTGGCTCTAAGACGGTGCGGATTTCACTCTACGACGGTACGGCTTGACTCTACGATGGTACGGACTTGGCTCAACCAAGGTCTAAAGAATACTTTAGATCTTGGGCTCAACAACGGTACGGCTTGGCTCTACGGCGGTATGGACTTTCCGACGGTACGGCTTTACTCTACGACGGTACAGCTTGACTATACAACGGTACAGATTTGAATCAACGACTGTGCGAACTTGACTCTACGACGGTACGGACTTGGCTTTACAACGTACGGACTTGACTCTTTTCGGACTCGACTCTACGACGGTACGGAGCTGCCGACTCTACCAACCGTGATTTTTCTTTTACTGAATGAGGACCCTTATATTATTATTTGTAACTAAAAAAAACCGGATGCAGAGCTGTCGGTTTTACAGTTTAACTCTGAAATGAAGAGGAGTTTAGAGAATTCTATATTACACGATATTTATGACTTGCTATTTGTGACCGTGAAAAAGTTACACGTATATGTAACAAATATTCATATATACACACTATACATGTATGTATGTATGTATGTATGTATGTATGTATGTATGTATGTATGTATGTATGTATATATATATATATATATATATATATATATATATATATATATATATATATATATATATATATATATATATATATATACACACACACACACACACGTAAAGACACAAAGATAACATAAGATTTTATAGATTTTTAAAGCCAAATTCAATCTTCGGTAGGAAAAAAATATAATGAGCGAGATTTCCCTATATATCATCATGCAAGTCAATTGGTTTTCGCAAAACCAACTCATTTCTACCCAAACTACGTAAACGAACAAAAATGACAATTTTTCTCCCAACAAAAAATTATCTCGTCTCCAGCTGTTGGGGGCTCAAGTAAATACAAACATACAAACTTCTTGACTCATATTTAATGCAAACTCGTTTCCGAAAATCAAAGAGACAGCTAATATAAAGTTCTCTCTCCCTGTACCCTCCCCTTCAAAACTTTGAAAGCAAGTCATCTGGTAAGATCAAATCAAACACAAACAAATATCGGAAAGCCTCGGGACCAACACCTGCATTCATTTATCTCCTCTTTCCAAACAGTAAGGAGCTGGCAATTAAACAAACTCGTTCAAGACACAACAACAAAATCAACAACAACAACAGCAAAAGTGAGGATTGGCATCCACTGCATTTTGTCTTCCAAACCCGATGCTGACTTCTGATATGATGGGAACACTTGGCATGCCATTTGTCAGTCGTGAAGAATCGTCACAGTTTTTTACAGATAATGCATAAAAACGAACAAAACTTTTTTTTTGTAAACACAATGTAAACTTGACGACCTCAATGTAAACTTATATCTCAATGTATACAAAATAAACACAAAAATCCTTCATGAACAAACGTCTCACTAGCAACACAAACTCGGCTGTTCACGCTATTAAAAATGGCGAGCGCATCTGATGAAAAACACTTCTCGCTATACAATCGTAAAGCGGTATCTTAATACGCTCGAAAGGTTATACCAGCATACACGCCACAAACACGCCAGATAAAACGACCCAAGAATAAACACGCGAAGAAAACAGGCGAAGGAATCGAATTACAAAAAAAAAAAAAAAAAAACAGCACGATAGGACCACATCGACAGAGACGAAAGCAAAAGCGAAGGAATCAAATCATAAAAAAAAAACGCGAAAAAAAAGATCAAGAAGACACGGCACGAAAAGACCACAGCGAAAGAGACGGAAGCACAAGCGCAGGAATCGAATCATAATAAAAAAAAAATAAATAAATAACACGGTACGAAAAGACCACGGCGAAAGAGACGAACACGCCAATGAGCGACGAATCGTAGTCGAAGCCAGCAAGGCGAAAACGGCGAACAACTCGCAATCATCCGGGGCCCCAGCAGCGAACAAGTGCCGGGGCAGAACGACAAGCGGGAGATAAGACCACACGACCGCAGGATGCGGTAAAAATCAATTTGCATACAATCGCCCGGATCAAAAAGACAGCCCTGAACGCAAATTGCAAAAACGGTCCCACGTAAATTTTGGCAACAGTGCAATACTTCTTGGATGATGTGCAATTGCAAATCGTCCGGATCATAAGGCACTTTCTGCATTCACTCCGAAAATTTGGTTTTGTTCGCGCTACACCGAAGATGCTTCTTGCTTAACTGCAGTGAAGTGAAGAGCACAATTATTGTTTTTATTAATATTATTTAGAAGATGAAACCTATTCATATGGAACAAGCCCACAGAGGTCATGGACTTGAAATTCAAGCTACCAAAAGAATATGGCGTTCATTAAGAAGTAAGAGGAGGTAAAGGGAAATGCAGAAAGAAGAGATCTCACTTATTAAAAAAAAGGAAAAATAAATTAATAAATTAATAATAATGAATTAATAAAGAGATAGAAATATATTACAATGCAAGGAGAATATTATCATGGTAGTAATGCATTGCATCTTCGCTTGAACTTCAGAAGTTCAAATTGTACCAAATCCTCAGGGAGGCTGTTCCACAATCCAAAAGACTTCAAATTAGCGACATCTGACGGGAATTAGATCATTTGGAAAATATTTTCATAAGAATTAGACCAAAATTGGAACAATGGTAATATTTGCCACAAATGGGGAAACCACAAATTTTTTATACTAATTAGATATGAATTACGATAGAGACTTTTGAAAGGAACTAAAAGAGTGATAACTGATATTTGATAGTAATTAAACAAAAATTAAAGTTCGAACAAGCGACAGTTGACGAGAATTAGATAATTAGGAAAAATACATTTGATAGAATTATACCGAATTTAGAAAAGTGGTAATATTTGTTCTTTTTTATACTAATTATACATGAATTGCAATAGAGGTTTTTGACAGGAACTAGAATAATGCGTTCGATAGTAATTAAACAGAAATTACAATAGTGATATACGGCAAGAATTACACACGAGTAAGAATTATATTTTCATGTTTCTAAAAAAAAAAAATACTAGGCAAAGATAAAAATTTAAGTAAAAAACAGTTCATATTTAGATAATGTTTCAAACACAAACACTAAAATTGGTCCAAGAATCCCAAAAAGTGTACGAAATTAAAGATGTATGATGAAACCATTCCGGAAAATAACAAAAAAGCTCTATTCTTTAAAAATACGAAATGAAATGGCACAGAAACAGAGCCCAGTTACAAAATAAAAGGCATACGAAGACTATATTCAATTAAAACGAAAGCGGCAAAAAACTCCACAAAAGTGGGCAGTTTTTAGAATACATATGAATCGTTGACACTTGAATTTGCAGTGGGCTTACCTTCCTGTGCTGGATCACGAAAATCACGGCCCAAACCTCACCTGAAAAGAAAGTACAACATTAGTAATGAAGCATGTAGTTAGAAACACACGTACTGAAGTAATTATATATATATATATATATATATATATATATATATATATATATATATATATATATATATATATTTATAATTTATATAAATACACATATATACAATAAGTATAGGGGATATATCCATAATAATGTAAGTGTGATTCAAATACTTAATAATAATAATGTGAGCTTTCCCTAGCAAACATATATATATATATATATATATATATATATATATATATATATATATATATATATATATATATATATATTTATATAATGAGAGAGAGAGAGAGAGAGAGAGAGAGAGAGAGAGAGAGAGAGAGAGAGAGAGAGAGAGAGAGAGAGAGCAACTTGTAGGAGGGAACGAAGAAGTGTATGGCAAAAAAATATATATATATAGTGAATATATGTATGTGGGCATACACACACACACACACAATACACAAGTCTTAAAAAAAAAAAAAAAAAAAAAAAAAAAAAAAAAAAAAAAAGAAGCAGGCCCGATCTCACCTTCCACCTCCCACAACGATAAGCACGATCGCGGGCGCGTAAGCTGACACAAAGACTGACGGACACGGACATAAAGCGAGAAATAGCACAGCTCGAGAATCCTGTTACCTACACCCCATGCATCCTTTACTCCCATCCAATTGCCAAGGCGCAAATCCCCACCCATAATTCACACGCTCTGCATTTCACCTCCCACCTCCGCTGGAGATTAACCGAGAGAGAGAGAGAGAGAGAGAGAGAGAGAGAGAGAGAGAGAGAGAGAGAACTTGTTGTTGGAGCAATCTCTCCATCTCAGGGATGGTTTGTTTATGTATGTATGTATATATGTATGTGTATATATAAAAATATATATATATATAAATATACACATGCATACATATATATATTTATACATATGGATGTATACATACATACTGTATATATATATATATATATATATATATATATATATATATATATATATATATATATATGTTTATAAAATTTTATATATATAATTTTTCTTCCTTTTTGTTTCTACCTACTTGCATGCAAGTGAACGTACACAACATTCTGCAACTGCCTAAACAATAAAATGAGAAGACAAACACACTTCGAAAACACGAACACCGATTATGGACGCCAACACCCACCGCCCACTTCCCGTCGCTAACGGGAAATCATCGCCAGATTACATAACCCTCGGCAGATAACCAACCCCATCGGACTGAGTACTGAAAACCACCAATTCCCCGAGTGGCCCTTTCCCTATCTGAGACGATAATAGCTACCGGTTCATCTGATGCTGGTCCATTAATGTACAGAGAGAGAGAGAGAGAGAGAGAGAGAGAGAGAGAGAGAGAGACGGTATGGCTAAACTTTCAGGAATAAGTATGACGGCTTATCAAAAAAACCGGTTCCCAGTTGCAGACGTCTGATGAGCCAATATGGGTTCTGTATGGTTTATCGCCATCGTCCGCTTCAGACAAGGATGAGATGTGGTTTATCTATAAATTTCTCGCCTACATTATCATCATCGTCTTCATCATCTATCCTCATTTTCATCCTCGTACTTCTGTCCCCAATCTCGGGAAGATGTAATCACACACAATTTTCCATCATCAACGCTGACAGACTGTTTGTTAAAACTGAGAATTTCCTGGAACAGCCTGAGTAGTGAAGTTTCGGTCTTGTCATGATATAAATGAAGACAATTATCAAACACATGGCAACAGGTAAAAAAAAAAAAACTAGCAAACAAGAAAACACTTGAATATTGATCATTATACAGACTACGTACCCCATCTCACAAATACTCACCTAACATGATTTCGACCAACGGGAGGCCAACATTCTTCTTCTGAAAAAAATCATATTAAAAGCCTCCCACCAGCCACCTCTATCAGCATGTTCCTAATAATGGGACGTAAATAAACAAGAGAAAAATGTTGGGTAATAAAGAAGGGACAAGTTTATTTGACGGGCGGATTTCGACGAAGAACATAACCGCCAGATAAAACACAGAAAGTCGTGTGAGGGGGGGAAAAGGAGAAGAAATTTGAGGAAAAGGGAAAATGGAAAGTAAATGGGAGAAATACAATAACTGATATCAAAGATAGCAATGCACTTCAGAAGACAAAACCGGTGACAGGATATAAGAAGATGAAAGATTAAAAATAAATAATATGAAATAATAAAAATATGACGACTAAAAATGAAACTATTAAACTCAAAAGACAGATGGAAAGAAAGACTGGTATTCAGTCTAATGAATCCAATTTAAATTCAATAATAGCTCCATTAGATCTCCATCTTTACTGACTCACTTCATTCCAATGAGAGAGAGAGAGAGAGAGAGAGAGAGAGAGAGAGAGAGAGAGAGAGAGAGTTCTTTTAACAGAAATCATTATACTCAAAGAGAAGATTGCCACAGTTCCAGAGAGGGAGAGAGAGAGAGAGAGAGAATTCTTTTAACAGAAATCACTATATTCAAAGAAATGATTTCCACAGTTCCAGAGAGAGAGAGAGAGTCCAAAAAACATTCAAAAAATCCCCATGATTCCTAATAAAAAAAACACTAAATTAGCAAGAGAGAGAGAGAGAGAGAGAGAGAGAGCTATTTCAAAAGAATAACGATTCACTGCCTGAACATATAAAATTCTTCAGCTTCCACGCACCCACACCAACGAGAGAGAGAGAGAGAGAGAGAGAGAGAGAGAGAGAGAGAGAGACCTCATAACCTAATTGCACTTGAGTGTGACAAGATAATGAGAAGGTTTCACAGGTGAATTTCTCTTATCGGGAGGCTATTATTACATAATATTCCTCTGGTCCGTGGCGCCTCTCAGATCTGCAAATGTCTTCCGCTGGTACCTCATATCTCTGAGACCTATCTCTTGGAAATTGCATTAATTAATGTAGTTCTCTTGTAGTTTCCAGTAACCTGTCACTCGCTATTACTTTTCTCGTCAACTTCCACTTGCAATCTCTAAGTAAAGTTGCCTTAATCATTCTTTACCGCCGCACACATCACTATTCATTAGAAGCGTTTACCAAAATTTCATTATAACTACGGTAAAATACAAAATGTTTGATTATTTAAATGACTAATGTAAATGCACAAAATTTGCTTTAGTACATCGTTTGCTAATATTTCTCTCTCTCTCTCTCATATATATATATATATATATATATATATATATATATATATATATATATATATATATATATATATATATATATATACATATAAATTTTTCTTATCAGATTACGATCCCTAGTCCATAATTCTTCAATATTAAATTCTTACACACACAAACGTACATACACAAACACAAACACAAACACAAAACACACACACACACAACACTAAAGAATCCACGTCATGCAATCAAGCCACACAAACTGTATCACTTTGCAGGGGATCTCCAAAAAACGAGATCCCAGGGATCGACCCTGGAAGAAGATGGGGAAGGGGAAGGAGGGGTCAGTGTCCCGTGAGACTGTGTGGACAATAGAAGCCCAGCAACAACAATGCACCCAGCATATCATTATTCACAAGCAGTTCGCTCTCTTAAGATAACATGATCATAAAAGCACACGGGACCGTCACTTGCTTTCGTCCGGACAATGCGTAAGAAAAGATATATAATGCAAAGCAAATAATTTATTTAAAGAGCCCAGTGACTTTGCGAAATGGATGTCTTTTTTATGGAGGAAGATGAAAAGGCAACTCTGGGAATCTAGTTTATGAAAGTTATAATGAAAGATGTGAGAGAGATTTGTGTCTACAAGAAATAATACAATCTAGTTTTAAGACCAGATTATTTGCTCTGTGAGAGAGAGAGAGAGAGAGAGAGAGAGAGAGAGAGAGAGAGAGAGTGCACAGCATGGAAGTGAAAACACACACCCAGCTTCGTAACTCTTCTATTTTATTTTTCCCAGACACTCATAACCTTTTAACAATAACCGAAAAATGTTATTAAGGTGTGCGCTGAGTTTTCACAGACTAGGATACTCACAATGAAATTCTAGAGAGGAAATCACAGAGTAAAAATACAGTAATGTCTTACGAAAATTACACGATATTGTACTTGGCAGATTACTTTCATAAAATATAACAACGCTTAGGTCCCACGTGGGCTACAGGTGACCAAAGGAATCCCAGCAGGTAGAGACCTGTGAAAAAGACTCAAATGCCGCTACATTAAAAGTTACAGACAAACGGCTTTGCATAAGGTATTCATCTTCTCCACGTAAGTTATCGAGAACTGAAGCAAAATGGAGATCGTCTCTAAACTTACAATACCCGTAAGATGAGGCTGATATGTAAGTTTTAATATTCTAATTTTTAGAACTTACAACCTAAAACCCAATACGATTCCGCAGGCCATATAGTATAATTGCAATAATATTGTTTATAATTGCAATAATATTGTTTATAATTATTAATAAATAATAATTATTCAGCTTAGTTTCAGTCGCAAATACGTCAATAATACATCCCACAGGTATCACCAATAATGACAACGTAAGTCCTTCTACGTATTTGAACTATGAACCAATGTCCGCATTTTACTACTGTATATGTCATATCACAAATAAAAACACAGATACAAATATATACAGTAAACACAAACAGAAATTTATACAGCCCAATTAGCCGTGAGCCACATTTCCCTGAGATTAATAGGATTTTCAGTCACTCACCTTGTTCCCCTTTCTGCCCACTTTCTGAAACTCACGGAATCTTGACCACATTTTCCCCAGGGGAAAAGGATGTATGGGGAAGAAGGGAGTGAACAGCTAGTAAAGGGCCGGGGAAGTATGGGGATGAGGGGACTTAAATCAAAAGCATTAGATGGGGATTTATGTCTTAATTAGTAATGGTGACCAGAATGAACTTAGGAGCTACTCATCGATGTCCATACAATTGCCTCTCTCTCTCTCTCTCTCTCTCTCTCTCTCTCTCTCTCTCTCTCTCTCTCTCTCTCTCTCTCTCTCTCTCTCTCTTTACAAACCTACACCACAGGTAGGTTACTATATTTTTGCTTATGCTTTCTAGGTTTCTTTGTACCGTTCGTAAGCTTGATTACGAGTGAAAAATATAGATGTATGAGGAATTGCAGATTCAATACACTGTCACCAAATATAAACCTATACAGACTTGTGTGATTACGTATCCATGTATATATATACATACATACATATATATATAAATTATTTATGTATATATATACACATATATACAATCTCATACACAAAACCTGCAGAATTTACTGAAACCAAAACTCGCTCTTCCCTCGCCCAGTAAGTAACCTCGGCCCCCTTAAAATCCGTTATCAAATAGCATTACCAAAACGAGATTTCCAAATGAGAGCCCAGCTCCCCTCTACTACTAGAAGGGCGTTCTTTAACTTCTGCTACTCTGTTCACCTTTCCTCATTTCCATCCATTCCGCCCCTTCCCCAGTTCTCAAGTGCGCACGCGAGTTCTGGTCCGTCCCTTGAATTGCTGGATTCTGCTGATCTCATCACTTTCGGGATAGCAATTGCCTAGGGTGGCGTTTGAAGAGGAGCCCAGTTTGGCGATAATAATAATAATAATAATGATAGTAGTAGTAGTAGTAGTAGTAGTAGTAGTAGTAGTAGTAGTAATAATAATAATAATAATAATAATAATATAACAATCATCATCATCACCATTATTATTATTATTATTATTTACTGAACAATTTTACCAACAACAAATACATCAGTAAAAGTATAAAAACTTTCCTAAAGTTGGTTTACATATATATATATATATATATATATATATATATATATATTTATATATATTATATATATATATATATATATATATATATATATATATATATATATATATATATATATATATATATATATATATATATATATGTATATATATATATATATATATATATATATATATATATATATATATATATATATATATATATATATACATATATATACATATATGTTGTTATATATTCACACACATATATATATATATATATATTATATATAAATATGTATATATAAAAAATATACTATACATATATAAATCATATATATATACAGTATATATATCCGTATGTATATTAGTCAGATCATCAAAATTCCCACGGCCACACGGAAGCAACGATGCAGCCCCATTACAGATGACACACAATTCCAGTCGTCACAAATTGCAATCGGTTATTCATCTCCCGTACGCGCTCATTAGCCTTGGAGAATAAATATCGGTATTTTAACATTCACTGTGATGTATAACGCCTATATTTCACTGTCCGTTGACATGGGATCGCTAAAATTTTATTCACAGAGAGAGAGAGAGAGAGAGAGAGAGAGAGAGAGAGAGAGAGAGAGAGAGAGAGAGAGAGAGTTTCCAGGCATCAAAACAGCATCCACGTAAAAGATACGAACAGAGAGAGAGAGAGAGAGAGAGAGAGAGAGAGAGAGAGAGAGAGAGAGAGAGAGAGAGAGAAATTACCAAGATTACCAGGAGTCCAAAAACGACATCAAGTAAAAGAGAGACGAACAAAACAGAGAGAGAGAGACAAAGAGAGAGAAACGTAGTAATAATTGGCAGTATAGATGACATATTATCACGTGAAATAATTAATGTAGCCTTTGTCCATGCTACTGAAATAAAAAAATATTCAGTTTGCGTCCTTAGAAGAGAGAGAGAGAGAGAGAGAGAGAGAGAGAGAGATTATCAGGTTCTCAATCAGAATCCAACAAAAACTAAATAAAAGCAAACTGAGATGTTTTAAATTTCAGTTGCACAAACAAAGGCTACATATATCATTTCACACGATAATCTGACATCTAAACCGCCAATTATTACTACACATTCTCTCTCTCTCTCTCTCTCTCTGTGTTTTTGTTCGTACTTTTCATCTGATGCCGTTTGGGTTCCTGGTAATATTAGTAATTCTGTGTGTGTGTGTGTGTGTGTGTGTGTTTTTGTTCGTACTTTTTAACTTGATGCCGTCTGGACTCCTGGTATTCTTGGTAATTCTCTCTCTCTCTCTCTCTCTCTCTCTCTCTCTCTCTCTCTCTCTCTCTGTATTTGTTCGTACTCATTACTCGATGCCGTTTGGGCTCCCGGAAATGTTAGTAATTCAATCTCTCTCTCTCTCTCTCTCTCTCTCTCTCAATTAAACCTTTTAAAATCATTACTGAAACAAGACAAATGCAGCATAAATTATTCACTGCAACCTAAAGAGATTTCCGCTTTTCCTCCAGTATTTTCTCGTGACACATTCGCCACAAAAACCACCATGAACCTAATATTACCACAAGGTGAGGAAGACAATTTATGCCAAAACTTCCTTTGAATGATCTTGTAATAAAACTCCCGTTAACATTCAAAATCTTCTTATGGTAAATTCTCTTCTCATTTGCTAAATCCTTGGGTGCACACTTGCGCTGAGATATCCCTTAAATCTCCCAAGTCCAATTACCTAAAAATTTCCTTAAACATTTCATTTTAAGATGAAGCTTTTATATTATTCAATGACGTATATGGAACACTCGGCAATAAGGAAATGCTATTAGGATACTACAGCACTGCCTAAATGCTGCAAATCATAATCTACAAAATAACAAAGAATTTTTTTTACAAAAAAATAGCCTTTTATTTCTGATTTTCTTCCCGATTTCAATCATCGCTTAAAAAATAAGTATTTGCTGCAAACTTACGAATCGCCATTTTTCTCACAGCGCCAATGCTCTGTATAATGCGTAACGAATTCCACTCTTTAATTCCCATTCCCACTCGCTCTCCCTGTACGTGCGCGCGCGTGCGCACGGTTTGTAGTTCGCCCTAATCCTCCGCATAATTTCTGGAGTCGTTAGCAAGCATAATTCCCCTTTTGATCTTGAACTATGATTACAGCTTCTATATTATACTCGTTAACGCCCTCTTTCAAAATGCAGCGTCGAGACGGGAGGGCGGGGAGGAGGAAGTGGATGGAGGGTGAAGGGAAGATGTTGAGGGAAGGATAGAAAGGGGAGAGGGAGGGAGGGAGAGATAAAGGAGTACGTGGAATAGGAGACAAGAACTGATGAGAGTTGGGAGTGCGATTGCTGTACGTGTAATGGTAGTTATCAACAGAGCAGTATAATAGTTAAAAGAAATAAACTGGCGTCACAATAACAACGGTCAACAACGACTGATGTTAGGAAATGATGAAGTTAAAATTATATCCATAAAGTAACATTTTACAAAAACTCAGGAAGCCTTACTTTAAACGATACCTGTCACATGTAAACAATCCTTTAAAACACCTTCTTTTTCAGTCAGCTGTAGAGAGATTTTGACGGTTCCATTACGTTGGCTTTTTCTTGCACCAGTAGCCCACCATTATCACAAAGAAAACATTAAATTCAATGGAACAAGTGGTAACAGCTGAAAAAGATAAAAGCAAAATCAAAACAGCATGCTATTTACCGCAACACACACACACACACACACACACACACAGAATTCACCAAATGTCAACCCCTGCTTAAAATGCTTCAATCAGAGCAGCAAAAGATCTACCGCAAGAGAGAGAGAGAGAGAGAGAGAGAGAGAGAGAGAGAGAGAGAGAGAGAGAGAGAGAGAGAGAGAGAGAGAGAGAATTCACCAAATGTCAACCCCTGCTTAAAATGCTTCAATCAAAGCAGCAAGAGATCTGCCGCAATAGAGAGAGAGAGAGAGAGAGAGAGAGAGAGAGAGAGAGAGAGAGAGAGAGAGAGAGAGAGAGAATTCACCAAATATAAACTCCTTGAAACACTTCAATGAAAAGAAAACCGGCAAAATCAACCAACAAATAAAGAGGAAATCCCGACACACGAGGACAAGCCATAAGCTGGGAATTCCTTTTTAATTGTAAGAGGTTCCGAGATTTTGGGAGGAAATGATGGCAGAAGTTCGTACTCCAACTTTGCAAGTTGTCCGCATAATCCAGAGCTATGCTGCGTTCGCATGTTGGGACGGAGTTTTTGTGTGGGAAAATCTCCAGGGAGATTACGACAGAACAACATAAAAAAACTACTACTACTGTTATTACTACTATTACTACTACTATTAATGATTATTATTTTTCCTTCTGCACCTGTGTTTTTCTGTCTGATTTCAAATTGACGGTGTGAGAAACTCTCCAGGGAGATTACGGCAGAACAACATAAAAGCAACTACTACTACTACTACTACTACTATTACTAATGATTACTATTTCCTTGTAGCACCTGCGTCTTGCTGTCTAATTTTAATTGTTTGTCTATCAAACTGGCGGTTGAGAAAATCTCCAGGGAGATTACAACAGGACAACATAAAAAAAACTACTACTGCTACCACTACTACTATTAAAGACTACTATTTCCCTGCCTAGTTTTAATTATCTGTCTGTCAAAGTGACGGTCTGAGAAAATCTCCAAGGATATTACAACAGAACAACATAGAAAAATCTTCTACTTCTACTACCACTACTGTTAATGATTACTACTACTATTAATGATTATAACTACTATTAATTATTACTACTATGATTAATGATTACTATTTTCCTGCTGCACTTGTACCTTGCAGTCTAATTCAGAACGCGAACTGCGAAACTTTAATAAAGAGAAAACACGCAACGAGCTTACCTAAAGTAAACGTGGTCTATCTTTTGTCTCTCATCTTGGCAAACACGTTCCTAGCACAAGCAAACACGTTCGATTTATTTAGGGAAAATATTGGACCACTCACGCGGGTTTATTTTTTTTTTTATTCTCTTACTAACTTAAGTTATGTCTAAATGAATTTACGGGGTATAATTTATAAATTGTAATCATTGCAAAATTACAATTAATCGGGATTTTTAAATTTTACTGAAAATGAGATATTAATATCGGTCGTTGGATTTAAAGAAAAAATAAAAAGCCGTAGACTGTGTAAAATATTATATAAAAATGTTTGAAAAATTTTGTAATCCCATATACTTTAATATAAACAAATGCCATTATGATTATATCTATGCTTCATTTCGAGGAGTTTTTTGTGAGGCCTGGTGCCATTACAAAGCCAAATTCTTCATTCACTGCAAATCGCACAAAAGCAAACAAAGCCACAAACAAATGCCATTATGATTATATCTATGCTCCATTTCGAAGACTTTTTTGTGAGGCCTGGTGCCATTACCAGCAAGCCAAATTCTTCATTCACTCCACATCGGACGAAAAGAAACAAAGGGCGGACAAGAAAATGAAAAATCCTGTCCTCTGTACCTGACGACTGGGAAAACACACTAACACACCCACCTATACGAATAAAAGGTGAAAAATGTGAGGTTTTGCTGCGGGTGACCCCATTGTTAGAGCCGTGCGTCATTAGATTTTAGGGACGGTCCCCTGCATTTTCATATTCTGACCTAGAATACTTCATTAAGATTACCGCGCCGTGTGATGTCTGCAGGAACATTAGGAGAAGAATGGATGAAACTAAAAGAGAGACAGACAGAGAGAGAGAGAAATGAACTGAGCTGTTCGTGAATAATAATATTACATTCTGACGGGCGGAGAAAGAAAAAATTGGGTCATAAGGTAAAGGGATAATTCCTAAACAAACAAAGCGAGTGTGAGGCAGTGAGAGAATATTTCAGAGTTTAATGAATTGCTCCAGAAGGGAAAAGTTTTTTAATATTTTTAGCAAAACGAGAGGGAGGCAGACGGAGGAGGAGGGAGGTTGGGGAAAATGTCACAAAAAAGAAAAGAAAAGAAAAGAATAATCTTGCAAACCACAAAGCACTTCTAGTTTTGCTGGAGGGCGACGCCTTGTTCCGCCAAGCTCCCTCGACTAAGAGAGTAATATATTAATGACGAGTCTTTATCACAAGAATATTAAGCTGCCTCGTGTTATTAGACCTTCGTTGCCTGCAGCAGCAGGGCTGAGGGACACGGGGGAGAGGAGACACTAGGTTACTCCTAAGACAGAGGAGGTGACGTCCCAAGGAAAGGAAGAGGAATGGAGAAGGAGAAGAACGAAACACTAATTACTGCAGCTGGGATGGATAAGAAAATAAGGTACTGAGGCAGAGAAAGAGCGAGAGATGGTGTAGAATTGGGAGGAAAGCAATAATAATAACAACTTCATCAGACCATCTAAGAAACAAACCCAAAATCCAGGAACCACTGGAAGTGATGAAAAGCGAGAATACACATAAAAAAAGCAAAAAAATAATCATAAATAAATAAATAAATAAAAAATCAAGCTGACCCAGCAAATTTCGCCCCCCCCCCGCCCCCGACACCAACCCACTCGCAAAGGGCTCATTCTCCTAAATAACTGGGTAAAATTCTTTACTCAACTCTTTACCTAATTCCTCTGTACCTGACAAGGAACGGTAACTCAGCGGGCTCGTTAATTTATTTCAATTCCTCTTAACTTTTTTTTCCTCGCTCTCCAGAACTTCGGAACTTCGGAAGCCTAATGTTTTCTCCCACGCCGGAGTTTATTTCTCTCAGTTTTGCTCATAAAGTTTATGAAGTAGTTGCTCTCCCAAATACCTTCTTCATTTCTACTCCCTCCCCCCCCTTCCCCTACCATATGATGGTGCTTTTTTTTGAACACCTGCTAACAGTTATTCTTTGTGTGTGTGTGTGTGTGTGTGTTTGAGAGAGAGAGAGAGAGGAAGCGTGTGTGTGTGTGTGTGTGTGTGTGTGTGTGGGTGGGTGGAAGAGAGAGAGAGAGAGAGAGAGAGAGAGAGAGAGAGAGAGAGAGAGAGAGAGAGAGAGAGAGAGTGTGTGTGTGTGTACTGTGTGTGTTTGAGAGAGAGAGAGAAAGCGTGTGTGTGTGTGTGTGTGGGTGGAAGAGAGAGAGAGAGAGAGAGAGAGAGAGAGAGAGAGAGAGAGAGAGAGAGAGTGTGCGCGTGTGTGTGTGTGTGTATTTTGAGAGAGAGAGAGAGAGAGAGAGAGAGAGAGAGAGAGAGAGAGAGAGATTCAAATGTTCAGAAAATTAAGTCATACCCGCTATTTACAACCCAATACTTCTGTAACAAAACCAACTTTAATACGAACATCATTAAAAAGACTACATCGCTGAATGCTCTTTTAAAAAGACCCTGAAAAGGACCTTCCTTTCTATAACATCGATCAATAAAAATTCATATATACTTACAGGCAGGAGCGTGATTTACTGAAAACAAACACAACGGTCTCCACATGACTAACTACTGCAGACACGTATATCAATTCGAATAAAAATTGAAAACGTTCGGGAACAAATTGGTAATTTCGCAAACTTGACATGACAAGATGCTTATTATAAACAAAACGAAAGCCTATCTACACAATATTTAAGCCGTTTGTAATTTGCCCTAAAATATTGTTAATTAAAATAAAAATAATGATATTAAAAATGATACTCTAAATTTTTGACAGCAAGATATTTACAAAATAATGTTAATAAACAATACATTCTTAATGTTGAAACACAAAATAATGAAATACAAATAACAGGGATACTATTAACATAATAACGGTGATATTATTAATATAACATCAATGACGTCAATATATTCTTAAAGTTTAACTGCAAAATAGTTAGAATAAAAATAATAAAGTCAGCAATATACTCTTGATGTTTAACTACAAATTAATAAGAAATAAGTATAATGTCAAAGATATATTTTTGATGTTTATCTGCAAACTACTTGTACCAAACAATTACATCAACGAAAGTATATTTCTAATAATAACTGAAAATTACTGAAAATAAAAAAACAATAGAATAATAACACTAACTTTACAAAATCAAATTAGAAGTAAGATAAAGAATATAATCTACAATTATTCAGGCGTCTAAACATCGAGTGCCTGATAAGTCCTTTTTTTTATTACCTCCATTTTGGACAATATGGGTATACTACTACTACTACTACTACTACTACTACTACTAATAATAATAATAATAATAATAATGGTGCTACTACTACTACTACTACTACTAATAATAATAGTAATAATAATGCTGCTGATACTACTACTACTACTACTACTACTACTACTAATAATAATAATAATAATAATAATATTAATAATAATAATAATAATGCTTCTGCTACTACTACTACTACTACTACTACTACTAATAATAATAATAATAATAATAATAATAATAATAATAATAATAATAATTCCTCCCAAAATCGGAAAGCCCATAAACTCAAGACAACAGACCCTAAACAACCAAGACACACAGGCAAGCAAGCGTATCTCACCAACGGCCCGTACTTCATTCAGTTCAAAGGCCCATTACTTAATGGTGGGAACAATCTTGCAAAGGTGTCTGTCTGCAATGGCCCCGTTCACGGTGAAAGCACCAAGGCGGTGGCACTGATTGCACAGGAAGCCCCATTAGCAAAATCACTTTAATAGTGTGCGGCGAATTAAGATCCTCGTACCCAAAGCCCTATCACTACGGGAATCCTGTGTGAGTGGTTATGACAAATATATATATATATATATTTTTTTATATAATAAATATATATATATATATATATATATATATATATATATATATATATATATATATATATATATATATATATATATATATATATGATTAAAAGTATGTTTGTGGTAGGTTTCTCCATCAGTCACTATAAGAAATAAATATTTGGATTTCCAAGCATCTTCTTGGTTGCAAGAAGATAAATCAGTCCTCTACTTTTGGTATCATTTTGTAGGTAAATGCAACAATAGGGTATGTTTAATTAATATGATTAAAGCTATTTCTTAAAATCACAATGAAAAACTATTAAAAAATAATAAAAATTCTAAAATGAGATTAAGAGAAGCCGGAGGAAGAGTGCAGACGTAAAATGGGAAAAATACAAAGTGGAACGATACTAAAAAAGATTAAAGTTAAAAATATGAATAACAATGCAGAGAAAATAATTGTGTCTACTTGGGTAATGAATAAGATTTAATAAACACAGCTGTACGAAAAAGGAGGCAGACATCTTTGATGTACACTTCGCACAAAAGTTGTAATCCGCTTTTTCCTTTCCTTTTTCCTATTTGCCTTCATATCACTCTTATTACCCATATTTCTCAAATATCCTTACATTCTTTGAGCATCCATATACCATTTTCCTGCAATGTATTCTTACTGCTTTTACTTTTCGCATAGTACGTATTATTTCCACCCATCTATTCTTACCCCCTCGATGCTGTCGCGTACTTTTCAATTCTTAATTATTCTTCTCGTCCTCATTACATATGCATTATACCTCACTATTGCATTTCTCCTCTTTATCCCTACTCATCACTCTCTGTTTTGCCGTTCGCTTCCGCCTAATTCCTACCTTTCTATCCATCTTTATTCTTTGGCCCTTTCTCATCCTAATACCTACTTTTCTGGCCGTCCTTCACTCCTTACTTTACACTTCGTCGTCACAGTTCAAGTTCGTTTTTCCTATGCTAGTCACTCTA
Source organism: Macrobrachium rosenbergii (assembly GCF_040412425.1). Taxonomy (NCBI): domain Eukaryota; kingdom Metazoa; phylum Arthropoda; class Malacostraca; order Decapoda; family Palaemonidae; genus Macrobrachium; species Macrobrachium rosenbergii. The sequence continues at coordinate 13,818,163 of NC_089779.1, forward strand.
CTTCGGCTTGACGACGCCTCCTCTTCCTCCTCTTCCTCACCTTTCTTCTTCTTCCTTCTCCTCCTCCTCCTCCACTTCTTCTTCTTTATTTATTTTCCTCCTCCTCCCCTTCTTCTTCTTCTTTATTTATTTTCCTCCTCCTCCTCCTCCTCTTCTTCTTCTTCTTCTTCTTCTTCTTCTTCTTCTTCTTCTTCTTCCAAGCTCCTCTCACCCTAACCCCTATTCGTATCAAAGGTATAATCTGTAACTCCCAGGGCTTGAATGTAAGGTGAGTAGCAATCGGGCCTTAATAAAATATTCACAGGTAGGCAACGCTCCGCTCTCTAAACAGGATTCAACTTTTCCTGCCTCTTCTTCGAATTCCTATAACACTCTCTTTTGAGAGAGAGAGAGAGAGAGAGAGAGAGAGAGAGAGAGAGAGAGAGAGAGAGAGAGAGAGAGAGAGATGCAAAATGGGTAAAATGCAGAGATGCAAAATAGGTAAGACTATGATCTCAATGAGAGAGAGAGAGAGAGAGAGAGAGAGAGAGAAGAGAGAGAGAGAGAGAGAGAGAGAGAGAGAGTCAAAATGGGTAATATGTAGATTATGATCTCAATGAGAGAGAGAGAGAGAGAGAGAGAGAGAGAGAGAGAGAGAGAGAGAGAGAGAGAGAGAGAATCAAAATGGGTAATATGTAGATTATGATCTCAATGAGAGACAGAGAGAGAGAGAGAGAGACAGAGAGAGAGAGAGAGAGAGAGAGAGCCTAATGATTAAACTGAGGGTGAAGAACCCAGTGAAGATGGTTAAAAAAAAATAAAAAAACGGATGTCCCTGATAAGTGAATAAGTAGGGCAGCCAGACGTTGGCAGAACGAGCATAAATGAAATAATTCGAGACGAAATTATGGAAAATGTGCAAAAGAACGCCCTGGGATAATTCGTCACTGTTTTGAAGAACTGACATGTCCCATTTTTAGAAAGTTTTTGAGTTTTCCATCCAAACTGAAGTTTTGATATGTCTATAACAGCAAAATTTCAGCTGTCTATGGTATTATTATTATTATTATTATTATTATGATTATTATTATTATTATTATTATTATCATTATTATTATTATTACTTAGTAGGTCTTTCTCCTCTAGATCTAGAACGGGATATGCTGTATATCAGGTCCACAATAATATTCAGTGGTGAATTATGTTGATTTTATAAAAAAGTTACAAAAGCTGGGTTCATCTGCAGTCTGAAGATGAACCCAGGACAGGGTTCGAAAGCTTTTGTAACTTTTTTATAAAATCAACAAGAATTCACCATTGAATATTATTGTGGGCCTGATATAATTATTATTATTATTATTCAGAAGATGAACCCTATTCATATGGAACAAGCCCACCAAAGGGGCCACTAACTTGAAACTCAAGCTTCCAAAGAATATGGTGTTCATTAGGAAATAAAAGAAGGTAAATAGAAATACAGAAAGAAGAGATCTCACTTACTGAAAAAAAAAATAAATTAATAAATTAAATTATCACGTTTTCAAAGCAAATTCCCTCAAAAGATGAGCTAATTAGAAGCTCTGAATGACATCAGAATCTTTGAAGCCAATTTTATCAGATTGGGCAAAAAATGGCTAACGGCAGATCGTCAAACTAGGGAGGAATTGAAGCAAATCGAAAACGGTGTCGCCAAACGGGGAATTTAGGTTGCTCGGAAAATGTCAGACATTTAAAGAGGAAATAATTACTTGCAATGAAAGATGCGAAACTCATTTCCTTATTAACGAAAAAAACATGAAGTGAAAATAACTGTTGCTATGAAAGATACAAAACTCATTTCCTTAATAACAAAAAAAATATGAAGTGAAAATAATTGTTGCAATGAAAGATTCAAAACTCATTTCCTTAATAACAAAAAAACACGAAGAGGAAATAATTACTTGCAATGAAAGAGGCAAAACTCACTTCCTTAATAAAAAAAATGAAGAGAAAATAATTATTTGCAATGCAAGATGCAAAACTCATTTCTGTAATAATAAAAAAAATAAATAGGAAATGATTATTTGCAATGAAATATGCATAACTCATTTCCTTAATAACAAAAAATACATGAAATGAAAATAATTGTTGCAATGAAAGATACAAAATGAGTTTTGTATCTTTCGTTGCAACAAAAAAACATGAAGATGAAATCATTACTCGCAATGAAAGATGCAAAAATCATTTCCTTAATAAAAAAAACATAAAGCGGCAATAATTGCTTGCAATATAAGATGCAAAACCCAATTCCCCTAATAACTAAAAAACCAAAAAAAAATGGAAATGAATAAAACAACTACTACACCAACAACACAAGCACTACATTTCCACACTTCCGCCCCCTTATAACAAGACGTCCACAATATATTTCATCCAAGCATACAAGCAAAGTCCCCAAAGAAATGGGAGGAAACACAGTACGAGTTTCTTAACAATAACACAGCGTCTGAAAAGTATATTGCAGTGTGGTCAGGCTGCACCAAAAGGAAATTGAGAGAATGAAAATAAAAAAAAAAAATGAAGAAAACTTTTTTTCTTTTTTCCATAAGTGAAAAAGAAAAGCGAAGATTACAATGTCGAGGAGTGGCGAAAAAAATGAAATGAAATAGACCGGGCAAATAATAATAATAATAATAAGAGAAAGGCATAATTCCGCGAGGAGGCTCAGAATGCAAGCAAGAGAGCTTGCTTGCTTGCTTGCTTGCTTGCTTGTTCCCGGGTGCGTGCACGCTCTTGGGAGACGGGGGGGGGGGGAGGGAAGGGGCAGGAAATGGCAATTTACATATAACAACGTTCCTTGGCGTGCAGGCCCGCACTTAACATTCGGTACAAGATGTTCGCCCACAAAAGAACATCCCTAATACCAATGATAAATCAGAGAGAGAGAGAGAGAGAGAGAGAGAGAGAGAGAGAGAGAGAGAGAGAGAGAGAGAGAGAGAAACCAGCGACACGCCATATGAGACAAATTCGGATCATGATAACTGATAAGAAATGCCTACGTCTTGGTTTGTAAGCCAGGACAGGAGATGCTAGTAGTGTCAATTACATATGTAATGAAATCTAGCCCCCTCTCTCTCTCTCTCTCTCTCTCTCTCTCTTCTCTCTCTCTCTCTCTCTCTCTATATATATATATATATATATATATATATATATATATATATATATATATATATATATGAAGCAGGAAATATGAATACCACCGATTATGAGAACTGAAAATAAAAGCCTATAAATGGAATCCGATTCTTGCATCTATTCCTGCACCATAAATGACCGAAAGAACGAAAAAACCCACAGATTCCAGCGAAGCAGAGAGAGAGAGAGAGAGAGAGAGAGAGAGAGAGAGAGAGAGAGAGAGAGAGAGAGAGAGAGAGAGAGAGAGAGGAGACAGATTGCCAGCAAACGGGAGGACTACACCAAATAGAATCATTAACACTGCAATGTCAACATCTATCAACCATAAAAAAAAGCAATGTTTCTTCCCTCGCCCTTATAATCCCGCACTTAAACAATATGTGCATCCCATACCCAACTCCAGCGCCCTAATAACTCAAGGACTCCTCCGACCTTATCACATAATCCGAAGGACCTCCTGAGGAAATCCTACGAGACGTCCTCCCAGTATCTCAGGACGGTACCCCTTAATTACTGGTGGCAGCTACAGGAAGGGTAGGTGATGAAGACAAGGCGATGACGCCCAATTATCATGATGTATGGTAGCCAGGCCCGATTACCCAGCCATGATCCATGGTAGCCTTGCACCATGTTATTCCTCGCAGTCCCTCTGACATTAGGAGACGGATGAGCTATCGTAATTTAGGGCTGATAACTTCGTCTGTGGCTCAAGGGTTCCAATGGAAGGTTTTTTCTTTTTCTGCAACGCTCGCATTCTGCACTTACAGGGTCTCCGGGTTAGGAAAAAAAAAAAAAACCTACACTCGTACAAAACAAAAAGCTAACCCTGGATGGTTACGATTCATGAAAAAAAAAAAACAACCTCTCAAGTGATTACAGCTCGAAGAATAGAAATTACGGTTCATGAATTCAGAAAAAAATATTCAATGATTACGGCTTATGGAATAAGAAACCTTACATGGTTGTGGATCACAGATAAAATTAGGAACTGTACAATAAAAATAAAACCATTACTTCCACACTTTACAGGCAAATAATGAGTGGAAATTACCTTCCCAGTTACTTTTCCATTTACAGAGTTTGTAAAATAATATCCCTGCATAATATTTCAAGTGCCGAAAAGGCATAAAACATATCAACAACAAGTATATGGAAGTGCGCAGACAAAAAAAAAAAAAAAAAAAAAAAAAAAAAAAAATCTAAAATTTTACAGAATTTGGAATCTTCTTGCCCAATAAGAAATTGATATTGAGATGAAATCTTGCAACAGATACTCTCTCTCTCTCTCTCTCTCTCTCTCTCTCTCTCTCTCAGAGGTAGGAGCAAAAACAGAAAAATGAAAATAAAAACTCACCCAAAGATGACTGTAAATCAAGAGTCCTTACTACACCGGGGTGGGGAAACAAAGTAGCTTTTTGTTTTGGGAAGAAAAGAGAAAATTCTTCTGTCTGATATGCTGTTAGTGAGGATACAGAAAGAGAATAACCATGGCTACTTTCACGTCTTTAATAAAACCACGGCTACTTTTGAATCTTTTACTAATAAAACCATGGCTACTTTTATATCTTTTACTAATAAAACCACGGCTACTTTTACATCTTTAACTAATATAACCAAGACTAATTTTAAATCTTTCACTAATACGACCACGGCTACTTTTAGATCTTTTAGTAATAAAACCACGGCTACTTTTAAACCTTTAACTAATGAAACCGCAGCTACTGTTAAATCTTTCACTATTAAAACCATGGCTACTTTTAAATCTTTAACTAATAAAACCACGGCTACTTTTATATCTTTAACTTATAAAACTACAAGGAGTTCTGCCGACTACAATGATGATTCTGAAAGCGACAACATGAGAAGCTTTTACTTTACAAAACCACCACGATTACTGCAACCAGAAAGCGATAGTCGCGACAATACTATCGCTACTATTTCTGCAATTGCAGCTGTTGTTGGGGCCGCTGCAGCTGCTACTAGTGTAAGGGCTGCTAAAGTAGTTGATGACGGGGACGAAGCAACGGCAGACAGAGGAATATAAAAAAATAGAAAAAAAAACTAAAGTTATGATATACGGGACAAATGCCACGCCGACGACGGCCCAGTGCGACAAGGACGCCAGACTGCAAATGCTAATTAATGAAGTGTCCATCTAACCAGCAGGGTGCGAGTAACGAGCTCTAACAGGGTAGTTAACGAAGGCTAATTGGCGCAGTGACGACACTCCACGGGTACCGATCACATCGTTAGCAGGAAGGCGATAATCTACTAAATGAAATGGAGTGGGTGGGAGGAGGAGGAGGAGCACAGCAGCAGCAAGAGGAGGAGGAGGACCGGAGAATCCCTAGGATGCTGAGGACGGACAGGACGAGAGAGAGAGAGAGAGAGAGAGAGAGAGAGAGAGAGAGAGAGAGTTTAAAACTTCACATTCAATATACAGAGATTTAATTGCCTTACTATGTATGCAAGTGTTTACATAAATGAAGCAGAGGACTAACGAGTAAAAAATATAAACAACAAGTACGAATTATACTACAAACGATACAAAATTCAGTAATGTTATCTTCATATGACGATAAAAGACCAGAATCTCTTACACTTGCTAACTTTTCATTGAACACTGAAAACTAATTCAATTTAATATATGAAAACAGTTTTTCGGTGACTTTTCCAATCTACCTTAACTCAATCTTATATTATTAAGTTCTACGTTCGAAAAATATTAATGTACAGCTTGACCAAGCACCAAATCAAATTAAGTATAACGGACAATTTCCAATAAAAGATCGACCTCATACCACGTCCACTAGAAAACAGACTACATTTTCATCAAAACAAACGCAAACTGTCTCACAAGAAAAACAACAAACATCGGGATCTTGACATGTACGAAACTGACACTGAAACTTACACACCTAACTAAATCCTCTCTTCAAAAAAATTTTTTTTTTAAATAATAGGTTCTTAAACTGTATGAAACTGACACCCCTACTGTAACAGAGGGTACGAAACCCTCTCCGAAGACCTCATGGACCTACAATTTTAGTGAATGCAACTGAACTACTCGGTATGGGCGCATCCTTTCGACGGAAGAATGTGCATCATTTTGCAACTGGCCACTTCATCCATTTCCCAACGCTACGATTTCGTAGAGGCGGAAGTGATGAGCATAAATCACCACTTAGGCTCAGGGCCAATATGATGTAAGGGGCCCTTGTAACGGATATTGCTCAAGGAGAGAGAGAGAGAGAGAGAGAGAGAGAGAGAGAGAGAGAGAGAGTCTGTTAAGTTCGTGCTTGTAAGCTCTCTTTCAAGAGAGCAAGATAAAAGGGGATGGGGTTATTCATCGTCTGCATGTTCCATTTTGAGAGAGAGAGAGAGAGAGAGAGAGAGAGAAAAGGGATGGGGTCATTCAGTGTCTGCATGATCCACTGAGAGAGAGAGAGAGAGAGAGAGAGAGAGAGAGAGAGAGAGAGAGAGAGAGAGAGAGAGAGAGAAATCTCACTGAATACGAACGATAAACAACAGCTTGTGGACTGATTTGTATTTGAATTTAGGGACAAAATGATAGTAAATCGTCATATAATGTGAAACCAATAAAATGGATGAATCTGAGACCATTCTTTAGCACATATCTGCTAAAAGCAAAAGAGTGGGACTTAAATCCGATGAAAACAATACACCTGCACTTCAAGAACGTAAATTTCAAGAGGACAACGAAGCATGGATAAAACTCCAAACTTAACAGCGGACTGAAAGCAAGATTCCCAAACCAGGGGAAACTTGCCGACTGCGTGTGAGAAGTGTCGGGTTGACGGGTGTTTAGGCTATCATTTGAGGTATGGCTTAGCAAATAATTCTTCCTGTGAATACTCCAGGAATACTGATGAACAAGATAAAGATTAAATCTAATATATCTTTAGTAGCATTTAGTTGCAAATGTTTCTACAGTGCTTAAATTTAATCATCAAAATCGTCATTGTCATTAACCAGGAACATATCAACATAATGTTGATATCTTCCTCATATCAACATTATGTGGATATGTTCCTGGAATGAACATATCATATGTTCATATGTTAAGGAATGAAAGAAAACCGACCACTGTGCTCTATGTGCACATGTCCGCTTGTGTTCAACATTAAGGAATGAATGAACAGCGACCACTGCGTTCTATGTGCACATGTCCTCTGTGTGGTTTTATGTGTAAAACATACAACCACTTACACACACAGGGTTCTACTGAACGCTCAACATTCTCTGGCAAAATCAGAGCCATGCCAAACCATCCGCGTACCGGAAAGAACAAAGGGAGAGCAAGTCGCTGCCCTCTTACATAAAAATGCGTCCGTGAGCGAGCGAGTGTCGACGAGAAGTTGGCGTGAGCAAATTGTTGATCAGGGGAATTGCAACGTCGTAAAGGGTCAATTAAAGGGGTTTATGACGGGAATAATTGGTATTTTTATTTCCTTTAAGTTGATAACGGACATGGCGAGCGTGCAAGCAATAGCCTTCGGGTGACGCTGCTGCCGCTGCTGTTACCGACAGCAGCACCGCTGTGTGTGTATGTATAGGTATATATATATATATATATATATATATATATATATATATATATATATATATATATATATATACACACATACACACATATATATATATAGATATATATATATGTATATATATAGATATATATATGTATATATATATATATATGTATATATATATATATATATATATATATATATATATATATATATATATATATATATATATATATATATATATATATAACTTCTGCTCAGTGCCCATCAAACAACTATTCTCTGGATTAAGCTCTCAGGTGGCTTTGTTATCCTCGGGATTGCGTCTTTAGGATTCGTTTACGTCCCTACAGGCGACTGTAGTTTTGAACATATAAATATATTACAGGTGGGCGCTTCAAACAGTGTATGTATGTATATATATATATAAAACATATATATTAAGTATATATATATATATATATATATATATATATATATATATATATATATATATATATATATATATATATAGAGAGAGAGAGAGAGAGAGAGAGAGAGAGAGAGAGAGAGAGAGAGAGAGAGAGAGAGAGAAAGTAGTAGATACTTGCAATATGGTGTCTTTCATATAACGACAAAACCTGTCAGAATCTACACCCAGTGTTTATTTTCCTTGTAGTATATCTGCATATATATATATATATATATATATATATATATATATATATATATATATATATATATATATATATATATATATATATATATATATATATATATATATATATATATAAAAATTATATACACAAAATTTACTAAACTGCTTCTGCCCCTTTTGAGGTGTCTGAAGAGCACTCTCTAGGGATGAGGTTGCTAGCCCCAAGCATTCAAACTGTGCAAACATTGGCTGAATTTCCAACTAATTCCAGTAGGCTGACTGGTGGTAGGCAGGGCAGGATCGAGTTGCACACTTTTAAAACCCAGTGTTCTACCACTGATCTATGATACCGATTACATTACTCGTTTGACTGCAAGCAAGTAATCTACAACAAACAATGCATATGAGACAATGAAGATTTACATATACTTCATAACGAATACTTTACACATACCAAAGTACACAGATACTCAAGAGTGCCTCTACATTCACATCAAAGCACACACATCCAAACAACATTCGCCGTTTCGCCGCAAAAGATTTTTCCAGCCGTTTTTCCAAACGCTGTAAATTTAGTTAATGGGTGTTTGCGTGTGCAGGCGCGTGACACCTTAATTGATTAACCCGACACCGTTTCATGCGGCTGCCGTTGCACTTACTCAAAACCGGCGCTGCTTTGGACCAATATGTCTAAGTGCCTTCCACAAGGGCCGCCATGGGAAAGGGTGAGAGTGGTATGGCTGGTTTCTTGGTTGACTTACACACCCTGAATCTGGTTGACTTAGGACACCTTGAATCTGGTTGACTTAGGACACCCTGAATCTGGTTGAATTGGGACACCCTGAATCTGGTTGACTTAGGACACCTAAATCTGGTTAACTTAGAACACCCTGCATTTGGCTGACTTGGGACACCCTGAATCCGGTTGATTTTGGACATCTTGAATCTACTTGACTCAGGACATCCTGAATCTGTTTGACTTGGGACACCCTGAATCTGGTTGACTTAGGACAGCGTGAATTAGGATGACTTTGGATTCCATGAATTTGGTCGACTTAGGACACCTTGAGTCTGGTTGCCTTGGGACACCCTGAATTTGGTTGACTTAAGACACCTTGAATCTGGTTGACTTAAGACACCATGTATTTGGTTGACTTAGGACACCCTGAATCTGGTTACCATTGGCAAAGAATTCTAATTTGTTCGAGTCTTATAAAATCTACTTTAAGAATGGAAGTAAGTAAATGACTCTTAACGTGTTCAGTTTGCCTAAAATCTTTATGTTTCCTTTTTTTTATTATCTAATAAGAGAACTTGAGTCACATTCACCTCAGCTGACTATTAAGTGAAATATTTATACTCTTTTTAAGCAAACGTACAAATCCTATAAATGATCTTAAAATTATATTTGCCATTGGCATACAACAAATTACTTGAATTCTCGCGGTGATTCAGTTCTAGTTTTTAAAAGATTGAAACGTGTTTTGTTTCTTAAACTAAGCTCAAATCCGATTGAGCTTAATGGAAAAAAATCATAAAAATTATAATATGGAATCATGGACCCTAACGATAACAAGCATTCCACTTGATCTAAAGCTGGAAGGAAAAAGGAATGAGATCATAATTGTTCCACAGTAATGGCTTCAGTTTCCTGCCTCTCACAAGTAGCGAATGACTCCGATACAATCTTCCCCACTTGACTGGAAACGGACACTTTCCTTCAGAAATTCGTGAAATGATTTATTGCCGAACATTAGGCTTCCGCTTCTTTGCGTCTTTTTACGGGGCCGTTTCCTCGGCGTTTTAAAGACCTAATACCCGCGAATTATCAGGTGAATTTGGCTTCTGGGCCCCGCAATCTCCTTAGAAACATAACCGCTCTCTCGTTCCAGGGCGATCATTATCACACAATAAACACGACGGAACAAAGCAAACACTCAGAGCGAAAAAAGGAGAAGCGAATTAAGAAGTCAAGTCGGTGGCAAAAACCAACAAAACGACCGGAATTGGGGCCATCTGCAAATGGAGCCACAAATCTTCAAGGAGTGAGCTGTGGAGGAAACAGACAACTCTCCTCCAGATTTATTTCAGTTGCCAGGATGAATTTCTCCCCGAATGAACATCCTCAATCAAGGGGGCGATTTCATCTGAGGCTTGTCAGAAAACCTGAGCAGCAAGGACTGAACATTCAGTCTAAAAGAAAAAAGTCAGGAAAACTTCACAAAGGAATGTAAATTATGAAATGTAGAAATAAAGTAAAAATGATTCACAGTGTCATAAATAGACAATGAATGCGTAAAACATAACCAGTAAAAGAATAACATAAAATTTATCAAAGTACATAAAAATCAATAAAAATAAAAAACTACATAAAAATCAATAAAGACACAATAACAAATAAAAATAAAGAAAACATCAATGTACGTTACACAAAACCAGAGAAATAGAACTGAACTATAAAAATATATATATATAGAGAAAAAAACAAATGAAAAAAACAAAAACAAAACCAGATGATGAAAATTCATCACTATAGCATTCTCTACCATCATACGAAGTCACCGGGGGTCGGCCTTCCCGCATTTGACTTACAACAGGTTTCATAAATTCTGGAGCCTCCAAAATACGGCGGTACATACATACATAGCCTACCGCTCGAGGGTCTGGAATCGAGGTCTGGAATAAGGCTCGCCCTTTCCATCGAGAGAAAAGGGGATTTTCAGGGCACAGTCTATCCATATACGATGCTCCGAGAAATTTCCGTTTGAAAAAAATAATAAAACAATAATAATTTCCGTTTGAAAAAAATAATAACAGAAAATAATTAAAGAATAAAATCAAAATAACTATAGAATAAAATCAGAATAATTAAAGAATAATATCAAAGTTCAAAAAAAATTTAGTATTTGTTTCAAAAAAATTTCAGAACTTATTAAGCAGAAAAATCATACACTACTCCCTGTCTCCTTTCCACTCCTTACCAAGCACAAAAGTTGCCTATGAGGAAGGTCCCGTGCTGGCATAAGGCCTGTTCAATCTAGACCAACCAACCGACCACCTCCCATAGCTAAATGAAAATCAGACCTTTCTCCCCATATAAATAGAGAAATCCTCAAGAAATTAAGTTGTGGCATGGGCAAACAATATAACATCACCAAGAATTTGCAAGATATACGGCTTATTTTATGTTTTCACCAACGGTGCACTTTCCAAAAAATTAAAAAAAAGAGAAAAAATCATACAGTAAGAAGGAAACAGAAAAATAATCCAGCATCAAGGAAATACAGAACTCAACAGCGCAAAAACAAAGTAGCAAATAAAACAAGTGATGAT
>NC_089779.1:13834832-13887332 GCF_040412425.1 Macrobrachium rosenbergii
GCTGCAATTCAATTTCTAAAAAAAAAAATAAAGACGGAAAACCAAGCTGCAATTCAGTTTCTTAATAAAATATTAAGAAGGAAAACCAATATGCAATTCATTTATAAAATAAAAAAACCGAAAACGAAAGAAACGGGATAATAAAATAGAAATGGCAAAGAGGGGGAGAGACAAAACAACGAGAAATATATCCTAACGGCCGTGTAAAAGGCTTAAGCCCAATTGGAAATAACCACCGTTTTCCCCACAGGCGGACGCAATGATGGCGACTCGCCCCTTCCAGAGCTGTCATCTTGTGCTGCTCCATCCCCATTATTATACTGCAGCAGGTAACCCAAAACTTTATCAATTATTTCTTTCTCTTTTCGTTCTATGCTCTCTCACTTTTTTTTTTTTTTTGTCTCCCCTCTGAACCACCACCACCACCACCTCCTCCTCCTCCACCACGTCCTCCTCCTCCTCCTCCCCCCTCAAACAACACTAGGAGGCCAAACAATGATGGAATAATGGCGGGTTTCGACTTGATAGATTCTCTTCATGTTAGATCGCTTTCTCCTTCATGGTCCGCAAGATCTTGATTGAAAAGCCATTATTTCTTAATATTACTACCATTGGTATATTTTATTACTGATAGATAAAAAAAAAAAAAACGAGTATAAAAAGACCCTCAAAAGCGTAAATTTTCAATACGAAACAAACAATTTAACAAAATTTGATGTCTTCATTCACCTAAGTTCATTAACACTCCATCATCTCACCAACAGTTTCCCGAATGAATAAAGTTATTCATTATTTATTTTCTCCTCATTAAACTGGTGTAACTTGAATATATCTCGTGTCAAACTTTCACCAAAAATACTTCAAAATTTTCTCTCTACGTCACTTCTTGAGACAAACTTATATCCAATATTTTGTAGCGCCCAGTGACTCTTATATCTTTAGACTCCTTAACATAATGCAAAACATATGATACTCTACAATTATGATCTTTATTAATTATGCAATCCACTCCCAAAGCAAGACGTGTTAGGAATTCATAAAGCTGAAGGGTGATTAAAAACCTTAATGGACACATAATATTTTTCCCCAATTCTTACAACTGCTAAAGCCAAGCAACCAGTATTAACTATAAGGGAAAAGGTTCATAGTTACCTGCATATTTTAAGATTAAAGCCATAACTGTACATATAATAGGAATAAAGATGTCAAAAGAAGATATAACCCTCTTCATAAGTCAAAAATATCGAGAAAACTCCTTAACAATGAAAACAAAATAACCACGTTATTATATATATATATATATATATATATATATATATATATATATATATATATATATATATATATATACACATACACATACACACACCAAGAACACTGCAACCTTGTCACGGCAAACACAATGAAATTACATCGTTTCGCAACGGCCAATTATATCGACAAAATGCCTCCACGTCGCTCCGATAGGAAAATAATTCCCGGCCAGATAATTTTACGGAGACACTCATTCACTTGGTCTTCTGCCAATTATATGGAAGTCATAACAATAAACAAATAAATAATGGTCGTATTAATGAGGGAGGTCCTTTTAATTGCATATTGCTTCCACGCTGATTCCCGCCCGGAGATTCATGAATCATATAATTGCTGGGCGATAATTATGGAAATTATACACCCGAGTTGTGAAAGCGACTGCCTCTCTCTCGCAGGCAAGCAAGCAAGGTGGATGGTAAACATTAATATGATGTTCGCCTCATTTTGCGTCTTCTTGTTTATTCTTTCCTTCTGCGCATGCTCATACGTAAACGAGGTACAAGGGGGATGAAATGGATAAAAAGAAATGGATTAAAACCTCCATTGATGATAATATACATTAAGTAAATAATGATTAAAAGTCTAAAAGGGTCAATAATATTTTCCACCGATTCTTACAACTCCAATACCTAACCAGTCTATAGAAATGTAACTTAAATAAAAGTGAATACATATTTTCACATGAACAAAATAGTCACAATTTCATAAGTAAAACAAAAGAAGAACACTCAGCTTTGATCCTGAACAAGACTAAACTGTAGTAAATTTTTGGACACTGGTAAAACACAAAGAATAGGGAAGCGAAATAAAAATAACTTTAGGGCGATAATAATAGTGATAATAATAAATAATCGAAAATCACAATTTGTAACTACCAAGAGTACAGACGAAATATAAATAAGTAAATATAAATTGCTATTTCAAATGGGACTAATAGCAATTAAACCCTTTTCCAGGCAGACCAGATATTAGCCTACAACCCTTCATCGCCCAAGATGATAGTAAAATATTCTCTCTCTCTCTCTCGTAGGTAAAATTAAAACAAAAAAAATCTTAAAACTTACAAAACTTGTTCCGGCTCGGACGATTTTATGTCTTAAGAACTGAACTTCAATTACTACATATATATATATATATATATATATATATATATATATATATATATATATATATATATATATATATATATATATATATATATATACACATACTACACATGTACCAGAGATGGTTTTACATATAGGAAGAAAGGTAATAAGGTAAAAGAAAAACAATAAAATACGGATAACAATAAATGTCCACTAATAACAAAATTCACTCCAGGCAATAAAAACTATTAATGAAGAAATACCGATAATGGAGGAGGAATTCGACGGATGTATTACAAATACCCATAAAACTGCATACTTTACAGGGCGACTGTAAACACTATAGCGTTGTTCTCTTTTCTTCTTCCATGATAGGACCCAATCCTCAAAAAAAATTACCCACCGCTATAAATCATGGTCCCCTCACGAAATAAAAGACAAGGGGGGAGGGGCAAAATGCCCCCTCCCTTGGCAACGTCCTTATTAATGAATACTTAATGGAAGGTAAGTGCAGCTGAATGTCATCTTGAATAGTGTTGCATGATGGCGTGAATAACAATCATCATTTCCTGGGAGAGAGAGAGAGAGAGAGAGAGAGAGAGAGAGAGAGAGAGGAGAGGGAGGGGAGGAGGGAGAGAGAGAGATGAAGGAAGAAAGGGAGGGAGGTAAAAGGAGGGAGAGGTTGGAGAAGGGTCAAGGGGAGGGAAAATTGCTGCAGTAATGAGTGCGGGCAAAAAGAAAAAAAAAAGAAGAAAGGAAGAAGGAAAAAAAGAAAAAGAAGACAGGAAAAACGAAAAAAGATAGAAGAAAAAATGAAAAAAAGACAAAATAAGGAAAGAAAAAAGAAAAAGGGAAAAAAGAAAAAATAAGGAAAGAAAGGAATAGAGAAAACAAGAAGGAAGAAAGAAAAAAGACGAAATGAATACGGAAAAAAGAAGAAAGAACTAAAACAAAGAAGAGAGAAAAAAATAATAAAACAACAAGGCTGGTAGGGCCAAACGACTCTCCGAATATGCATGTATCATTCGTGATAAGTCGTAAAGACGACAATAATAACCTCTATTTGTACGTCTCGGCAAACAAGCGATGGTACTGCCATAGGCGGGGCGTTGTTTGCTTAATGAGGATGAATAAGAAAGTATTCATTCATGATCAGAAATGTGATTGTCATTATATAAGAATAACGGATGATATTACCGACAATACGACTTCCCAACTCCGGTACTAGTACCAATAAAAAATAAATGATTAAACAAAACTTTACTATCTTCAGTAAGGGGAAATAGGATAAAACAAAATCTTAATACTGATATTCATAATTTTAAAACCGCTCTTATAATAATAATAATAATAATAATAATAATAATAATAATAATAATAATAATAATAATAATAATAATAATAATAATGAAAGCACTCGAGAAATATACGCGGTAGTAACCTCAATGGAAATTATCCAAACCTAAGGCATTGAAATCAGCAAAATAAGAGAATACATAAAAAACTCCTCGGCTTAATATTGTTTTCTATATATACATTACCATTTGTCTGTTTTGTTGTTCAAATATACGTATATATATATATATATATATATATATATATATATATATATATATATATATATATATATATATATATATATATTCAATACCAGTTACATCGGGAACCGTTGCACCCTATAACGACCAAACCATAATTCTAAACTGGAAAAAATTAGCGCATTACACGTCATCTAGAAAAACCTTTTCTCTAAATATTCCTATCAACACAAACCGAACGAGATCGGCTACGAATTACCCAATCTCGGTAAAACCAATTTCATAATATAACAAAACTTTGATAAACCAAGAAAGAAAACTGGAGCAAGCACTGACTGCGCTGACGAGAAATACTTTCGGACTTCCATGGCGTAACAGCCTGGAACCAAGCCCTGGAACCTTGCCTTGGAACATAATCAAGCGTTTCCATAACAATCTGGGCAATCACCCGATCTAGCCTTCGTCCGGCCTTTGCCTATAATCAAGATCAATGAGCCGGAGAGGTTAATGGATACCTGTCAGCTTTGCCTTGCTAACCGTACAAGCCATCCTCACCTTGGTACTGCATGCCTCGCAGTGATAATAAGCAGGTAAGAAAGGTAGAGAGTTTCCTCCTTGCTTAAATCCCCCTTAAGGTGAAGCCTTTAGTTCTTTTCTCCCCTCCACCCCTCACCAAATCAGAGCAAAATTTACATGTTAGGGACCTTGTTGATCAAGAGAACCAGAAGGCGTAGTATCTTTCAAAAACACGAAGATACTTATCATGCAAAAAAAAAGGAAGACAAGATCATACAATTCTAAAAAAACAAAAACAAAAAAAATCGTGTTAAGTATTCCAGACCACTTCCGACACTCGATCTACAAAATGACTGTTTGTTCCTCTTCCGTTTATTTTTCAACAAAGAAGCATATAAAGATAATTTTATTTTTTCCGAGAAAAAATTGCACCTTTTCATCCAAGCGGTTTCAACCTAAAACCAGACGCCATATAAAACTATGACCCGTGTCCTTGAAATATACCACCTGGAACCACACGCACTTTATCTTAAACTGTGATCAGAACGACTAGTTTCCACGGGACGTAAATTTCAAACATAAAACACAATGAGCCATAAAAACAGCCTGGACAACATTAAAAGGAAGCAGTTCTAAGCCTATTTTTCTTCTCTTCATTTATATAATGCTTTTATCATTCGCGGCTATCAAGAAAATACAGCCCCTCCCCCGCTCTCTCTCTAAAGAGGCTATTCCTCGCCCTCCAACCTCCCCCCCGCCCCCGACACAAGATTCGTTGGTACTGCTGCTACCCGAAGGTGTTTATATATGGATTGGCATAAGCCTCCCCTATCGAGGGAGACATAAACGGTAGATAAGTGAAGGACTGGAGCGGACTTAGGCAGGCTTTACAGGGACACTTACGGTCACTATGGCCATGCCGAATGACACTTCAGGTCGGGAAAACTGCTGAGAGATATGGAGTCGATGAGAAATACAGAGAGAGAGAGAGAGAGAGAGAGAGAGAGTATAAGCAAAACTGTACGCAAATAGACATGACTGTCGAGTAAACTGCAAAATTAAAGCTAATTAAAAGGAATATGTATCACGCAGTGATCATTAGCTATTGAAATTAAGCCGCTGACTTCTTTGCCGTAAAAGGAAAACAAAAAAAATACATCCTTTTAACAACTTAATGTGAGTCTATCAATTCCCGTTTAGCCAAGCCATAGGAGGAGGAGGAGGAGGAGGAGGAGGAGGAGGAGGAGGAGGAGGAGGAGGAGGAGGAGGAGGAGGAGGAGGAGGAGGAGGAGGAAGTGAGAGATCGCTCCTACCACAACAACCACTAAACAAAACCACAAAAGATGCGATTAATCGATCTGCAAGTCTTTGTAGGTTTAAGTTGTAGCACAAAAAGACTATTCTTACTTAGAGTCGCGGTTTACTCTTGATTTTTGACTGATGACAGCCAGTCTTGAGTCGGCCCGTTTTTTTTTCTCTCTCTCTCTTTGTCTTAATTATTCCATCCTTTCCTCACATCGAAATTTTCTTCTTTTTCAATGTTGTTTTAATACTACATTCATTCCTTTTTTTTTTACATAATCCTAATTTCTTCAAATTTCATTCAGTTCTCTAAATGATGATCTGAAGGGGTTTTCAATCGGCCTTAGCACTCTAATTTCACTTTTTCGAAAAGGAAGTAAAAAAATGAAATAATTCTTTTTCGGCCATCCACAGCATTTCTTTAAATTTAACTGAACCTACCCAACCACAAGGAACATCTTATGCTTTCCCACCACTCCAAATACTCCTTGGTATTATTCCTTATTTACCATTTTCACCTCCTTATTTCCCTTCTTACCCTTCGGTACCATCACTTTCTTTCCCCATCCCTTAACCCCTTTGTTATCCCTCCATTTATTTCAAACTTCCTTTCGTCCCTCTCCTCTCATTTTCTCCGAGATCCCATACTTAATCACAAAAGATATCCCTTGACATTCCACTCAGAAAATTCCATCCTTCGCCTTCCCGTCAAAGCGGAATAACCGTGTAATTTGTGGCCATAACTTTAATCATCGGCGATCTGTCAAAATTCCCCCGCACGATGAATTAATAACGAGCCGTTGTCACAAAATCGCCCGCCCAGATGGAACGTCGGGGAGAGAGAGAGAGAGAGAGAGAGAGAGAGAGAGAGAGAGAGAGAGAGAGATACAACACAAGACGGCAAAGTATAATCTCCTGACGGAGATGACGCCGGGGAATAAGACAGGGGACGAACGGTGGGGGATGGGAGGTAGAACACAGTATCATAGCTAAAACCCCTTCACCCCGCCCTTAAGACAATGGGCGATTGCGTTTTCCCTGAGCACAAAAGGCATCCCATTAATATCCAGACGTCATGACTTCTTTCGAAAGCCGCTCCGCTGTCATCAGTGCCGAAGGTCCCGAGGAATACCTTTTTAATCTTTTCGTTAAACTCGATATCAAAAGGCTTCTTTCTTTTTTTTTTTCTTTCCCTCCTTCTTTCTTTCTTTTTTCGAGACATGAGTAAACTTTGCAGCGAGGTACTAATCAGAGGCCGGGATCCTGAAACACGCACGCAAACACACGACGAACGCCAGACAAGCGCTTGAGCAAACTAACCGTGGGTTAAGGCCATTCGGAATTAGACATAAACACACGAGTGAAGGTCGTTTCTCTCTCAAAGCAGCACAAGCAGCAACAGCTACCAGCCTCTTTTCAAGTCACTCTCAGAGAGAGAGAGAGAGAGAGAGCATAATGAGGAAGTCCTCCAGTTCGCAATGATATAATTTTGACAAAGTACTGATCATTCAGCTCTGCTCTCTCTCTCTCTCTCTCTCTCTCTCTCTCTCTCTCTCTCTCTCTCTCTCTCTCTCTCTCTCTCAAAACACCACCTGCGACCCCATAGGTTGACAATCAACCAGGTAAATCATTCAGTGCGCAGGTCAACAGAGGCATACTGGATTTTAATGGAAAGCACCTATAACGTTCCCTCGTACTGAAGTTCAACGAGAGAGAGAGAGAGAGAGAGAGAGAGAGAGAGAGAGAGAGAGAGAGAGAGTGTTACTATATGGATAAGATCCTATAATAGCCAATTTCATAGTTAGTACAATTCTAAATGAATTATTGATAAGACTAACTAAAAAAAGTCAGCCCCCACAACATGCGACAACAGAAAGAAAAGCCAATAACGAAAGAGAAGGCTACCGATAACCAAATATACAAAGGCATCCAAACTAATCCACGACCTGTAATGACGAAGGCACACAAAACTCTGAAGACCAGGCAAGGGACTTCACTGCTAGATTATAAGACGACGCGGAACTACAAAGGCCATGCAAACGACCTCATTGCAAGACGACACGGAAACAGGAACCAATATTTTCAGTTTAAAAGAGGAATTTTTGAGAGTTGATGCAGACTGTGTAATGATAGACTTTAAGTCGTACAGCTTTGGAAGTAAATAACATTTAGAATACCAGATTCCCCTTGCGTCGAATCTACTCTCTCCCTAAATGTTTCATGAAATTATATCTATTGAATAGAATACACAATTTAGATCAAAGGCCGGGTGTTGGGAACTATGAGGTCATTCTGCGCTGAAACGGAAACTGACAGTAAAAAGGTTTGAAAGGTGTAACGGGAGGAAAACCTCGCAGTTGCAATGTGAATCTGCTGTTAGGAGAGGGTGGAAAGTAAAATGGAAGAAAGGGGGTATGAGGAATGAAAGGGGTTGCAGCTAGGGGCCGGAATGGCGCTGCAAAGAACCTTAAGTAATGCCTACATTTCACCGCATGAGGTGCACTGACGGCACTATCCCCCTACTGGGGAAATCATGTCCATGAATTGTGATTTCCCTGACTCTTCGGTTGCATTTAAAAAAAAAAAAAAAGTTTCTCCATCAGCATGAAATATTAACGAATTCTTTTTTTTTTTTACCAAATTAACAAACTTCATACCAAGTCTCATAAAAATTTTGTGGAAAAGTTCAAATGAGAGAATCTGTTTCAAAAGTGGAAAAAACTTTCCCAAGTCGGAAACTTCGCAAAAGTTCCTTCCCGCCGAGAGAAGCTATTTTTCTACGGGAGGCAAAACGATCCGATCTATTGAACGCTAAAATTCAAAAGAGAGTTTTTCGAACTTCTGCTGATAAAAAAAAAAAGAAGAATATCAAAAATGCCGTCACACTGGCGAAGATATAGAGAAAAAGTATAAAGAGAAGAGTACGACTATTTAGTAAGCAAGGTAGGCAAGAAAAAAAAAAGGTAATGGAGAAACGAGAGAGGTAGATGGGGGGAGGGGGGTGAGAATCATAAGAGGGGGAAAACAGGGGAGGCGAGGTAAGAGAGGTATAAGAATATTAAGAATGTCATCCCTCTGGGGAAGATATGAAAGAAAAAGTATAACGAGAAAAGTAAGCCTACAGTATGCAATGTGCCAGAAAAAAATGTTATGGATACACGAGAACGGTGGATGGAGAGAGAGAGAGAGAGAGAGAGAGAGAGAGAGAGAGAGAGAGAGACTCAGGGGAGGAGAGGCATAAGGTGGGTGGGTGGGGGGGTGGGGAGAAGGAAGGGGGTTTAACGGGAAGGTATCACGGAAAACCTATTTCAGGCTCCAGTGAGTATCCTAAAAAAAGAGGAAATAAAAAAAGAAGAAAAAGTCAAGAAAAGGGAGACATTGAAGACATTAATCTCTTGATCAGTGACGGTCCTGCGGTGATGGATTATAAGGGGATTAATCACACAATAATCTCAATGACCGCGGGTTTACTTGACAGTGGCATAGATGACGCGACAGAGGGCATTTTCCTTATCAATGTCTTTTTAACATCTTTATTGACTGTCATCACGAGAAACATGAAATCTTAATTTTTTCATCTCACACCATTCGGGAGGTCAAATTTTTAGTTCTCTGTATAAGAAAACTGTTGTGCTGGCCTTGTCTGTGCGTTCGCACTTTATTCTGTCCGCACTTTTCCAGTCCGCTCTCAGATCTTAAAAACTACTGAAGATTGCAAATTGACACGTTTATTATCCACGCTCAAATCATCAAACATACCAGATTGCAGCCCTCTAGCCTCAGTAGTTTTTACTGTATTTAAGGTTAAACTTACCCATAATCGTGCTTCTGGCAACGATATAGGATAGGCCACCACCGGGGTGTGGTTAAAGTTTCATGGGCCGCGGCTCATACAGCATTAAACCGAGAACATCGAAAGATAGATTTGTCTTCGGTGGCCTTGATTATAAGCTGTGACGGGTGTACAGAAAACTCGATTGCGCCGACGAAACTTCGGCGCATTTTTTTTTTTTTTTATAGATTTTTGTTTTTGAATTACGAGAAGACTTAGACGGGCATAAGACACAGAACATAATTTATAACGATAAAATATTTTTTTAACGGTGGATACGCCTCTTTAACAGACACATTAAGGACAAGGGAAGGTCACAGTGCGTAAACTTCACACTTTAATAAAATTATCATCATTATTTTCAGCTGACATCTTCTATGACAATGCTTTTGCCTTTTAGTTTCTCTATTTGTTAATCTCCTCTATCCCTCCCACCTTTCTCTCTCTCTCTCTCTCTCTCTCTCTCTCTTTTAATAAGAACAATCTATTCTACAGAATTTTGCTCTGCAAGCTAATGGCAATTTTGGCTTCTATATATATGTTAATCTACATTCTCTCTCTCTCTCTCTCTCTCTCTCTCTCTCTCTCTCTCTCTCTCTCTCTCTCTCTTTATAATAAGAACAATTTATACTAAGCTAATGGCATTTTAGGCTTCTATATAAATGATTCCTCACGTTTACTATGTATTAATATTAATTATAATGTCTCCTTGAGAATCAGCATTGCATCCGCGGACTTAATTCTGTAGAAGAATCCTTCGATTTGCCTAAAATTTCTTCAGTTGCTTCTTTTACAAATTTATGGGTTCGATCTGTTTTGCTTATTTCCGATGTAAAATTGTTAATTACTTTTTTTGATTTATATTTTTTTCTGTAGGTATTACATAAATAAAGAAAGAAAATACCAGACTGGGTTCACAACTGTTTAAAAGAATTAAATGAATATTATTACAAAACGCAATCTGATGCAATGTCAATTTCAATTAAAGTTATTATTATTATTATTATTATTATTATTATTATTATTATTATTATTATTATTATTATTATTATTATTATCATTATTATCATTATTATTAATGAAAATAAGCAAACATTTACGCAGAACTTGAAAAGAAATAAACTGTCCGTATCAGAGAGAGAGAGAGAGAGAGAGAGAGAGAGAGAGAGAGAGAGAGAGAGAGATAAGAGAGAATAAAAATATACACTAACAGATAGATAAACGTTTACATCTGAAGTGGTGGAGTGAGAGAGAGAGAGAGAGAGAGAGAGAGAGAGAGAGAGAGAGAGAGAGAGGGACAAAAATACACTAGCAGACAGATCAACGTTTACATCTCAAGTGGGTGACGGGGAAGGGGTAGGGGTAGGGGAGGGGGGGGAAATGGGGAGAACCGAAGACAATGGCTTAACGAGGAGCTGATCAAATTACAACCCCTTCAGGGGTTTCAAACGAGCATATTATTAATGAAGAAAAAAAAGGTTCCTTATCTATAAACTTAATTATCAACGTCTAATTTTCACGTGGAAGTTTAAAAAGAATACAAGACTGGTAAACATCCTTAAGACAACAACGGAACAAATAAGCACAGCCTTTAATAAATAAAGTAATATATAAAAAAAAGCAACTAAATAAATAAATACATAAAATAAAATAAATTCGGGTCCACCATTTCTCAATTGCACTCTGCTTCCTTGGTAGTCGTCTATCACTCAAAGCAAATTGCTAACTGCTAATGTAAGTGGTTTAAGGTTACTCAAAAACAATAATTATGCGCCCCGGGAGTGCATACGAACCTGTTCCCCATTATTTTTCCATTTTGTTTTTATTTTCTCTTCTTTTTTTTTTGTGCATCACGTCGCGGGGACACGCGAGGAATGTTAATAAGACTTGCACTTGGTGTGGCTCTATGATTTAGAAGTCCTTGAAGAGAGCGGGGTTTGGACAAGGCTCCCGCTAATTCTCTCGTTCTGGATCCGATGTGGTTAACCCCCTGCGTCAGGCCTTCCTTGCATGCACTTGAATATAAAAGATGGGTATAAAACCAGTGGCTTTGTGTACGTGTGCGTATATATATATATATATATATATATATATATATATATATATATATATATATATATATATATATATATATATATATATATATATATATATATATATATATATTGTTCTGTGCATTAGTACAATTACTAACAGGACCTCATTAAAACTGGATGGTAACTTTTCTTGAATAAATATCTCCGCTAGATACCATCCACTTTTAATGAGGTCCTGTTAGTAATATATACCTACATACATACATATATATGTAATATACACACATATATAATATACATATATAGTTATATACATTTACATATATACTGCACATATAATTGCAATGATGTTCTTGATATTTTGCCCTCGAATAAGTTAAAGACTGCTTCTTTGGCTTTCTCGTTGATGTGAATAAATTGCCTGCACCTTTCCGTCTATTTTGCCTCTGAAGTTGTACATCTGCAATAGAAGCAGTGAAATACATTAGCTTTACCAAAGACACCTGGCTTCGTAGGTCGAACGTCCCATCTCCAAACACATCCCAGTGTCGCTTTTAATAAAAAAAAATTTTTTTCTTTTCTTTTTCAACTCAATAACATAAGCGAAGGGATAGTTCCAGTTAAAATTAAAAAGTTTTGACCCCTTACATTTAAAACTTTTCTTTTTAGATGTATGGAAAGCGAATTAGTTAAGAGCAAAATAAGAATATTTTCCAGTCTGATTTACATTCAAATTGTTCCGAAAAACTTCCTGTTATGAAAACAACTGGCCAACGTAAAAGGTTTGGTAAGAGAGAAAGAAAATAAACAGAAGAAACATTCTCACGTAAGAATAACACACCAACTCCACGAGAACCCTAAAACCACTGTAAAGGAGTAAAAACGAAAACACGTCCCAATAACGTAATCGATAAACTTTGGGAAAGAACGAGAGAGAATTAAAATAAAAATCTGCCTCGGCCAAACGTATATAAATACAAGAGAAAAAAATTATTATTCGTAAAATTTGTAAATAAGCGAACATAAACCGCCGAGACGCTGTAATTTGTAAAAATATATATATTTTTTTTATTCCCTCTCCACGACATAGTGACCGAGGCACAGAGCGCCGTCTGAGACTGTGAAATTGGCCGTTCTGAACATGACTTATTGACCTAAAACGTTTGCCTTTGGGCTTTTGGGAGACGAGAACGGCGAATACGGAACATTTCCAGCCCTGGATGGAATGGCTGGGGAGGGTCAATGTATGGATGTGGAAACGCACTTACAGAGTAAAAAAAAAGGGGGGGAATGGGGGGAGGGGGTGGCGAGCATGCGCGATGAGGAAGGGAAAGCATTACTACAGGGAGAAAATATTGCCAGCTGTACATTTCGTTGAAAACAAACTTTGGGCATTATGTGTGATTTATACATATACTTCCATAACATACAGTAGGCTCTTGATACATACTCATACAAACACACATACATTCTCTCTCTCTCTCTCTCTCTCTCTCTCTCTCTCTCTCTCTCTCTCTCTCTCTCTCTACATATATTTATATATGTACATATATATATATATACATATATATGCATACAATTATCCACACATACATATATATATATATATATATATATATATATATATATATATATATATATATATATATATAATGAATTTTATCACATCGCCATGATTCGTATGAAAGCATTAAGCTACAAATGTCCTTTACTATCCAATCCGCTCTACCTGAAATAAAATATTTTCATATATGTTACACGAAGGAATTTTTACTTGAAAATAAGTTCGTCGTCTCGTGGGCTCGAACCACGGAAGAACACGACTCAGGACTACAGTGACATGTAAACCACACTGCCATCAAGCACATGTGTTTATATATATATATATATATATATATATATATATATATATATATATATATATATATATATATATATATATATATATATATATATATATATATATATATATATATATAGTATGTATACTCGCACGTTCGTATGAAGTGACCTCTTATGGAAGTGTCCTACACAGGGGTTCAACCTCGATTTGGAAAATAAAATATGGATGTGGCTGCGACCAGCGTACCCGGTTTTTTTCTCTGTAGACGGGGCCGAGTTTACATCTGCTTACATATGCTTTAACACGACACCTACTTAAGAAGCGTACGTTGGCGAAGACATCTGAAAAACATTCAGTTTAAAGGTACAGTATCTGACAGCCGACCGAATTACAAAAACAGATAGTCACTAGAGCTCTTAACATATACCTGGATGGGAATGGAAGCAAAAACTTTATCAGAATCAACCTATATCTAATCAACAATGATGTCTACGAGAATGGGCCCACTCCACAGAATATTTTTTTACAAAGTTCCTTACACACTGATGCTGTGACTTCGCAATCTTGATCTTTTATTTTCAATACCTCATCATGAATAAATCTTCACAAATCGGACATCAAAACATCGCCGTGTTCTCAAACATTCTCTTGAAAAAGCGGTGACTTCTTCAATCCTAGACAAAATGAAATGTTTCGTCTGTAACAAAAGTTTCTCATACAAAAAAAAAAAAAAAAAAAAAAAAGCTTCGAAGTTTCTTCGGCGCAGTCGAGTTTTCTGTGCAGCGTATATTGCTGCATGAAACTCTCAGCCACGGCCCATGAAACTCTTAGCCGCGGCCCACGAAACTATGAGCCACGGGCCGGTGGTGGCATGTGTGGTTGGCACCTATAGCGATGGCAGACGTACGATCATGGCTAACTTTAATCTTAAATAAACTAAAAACTACTGAGGGTAGACGGCTGCAATTTGTTAAGTTTGATGATTGGAGGGTGGACGTTCAACATACCGATTTGCAGCCCTCTAGCCTCAGTGGTTTTTAAGATCTGAGGACGGACAGACAAACAAATACCCATCTCAATAGTTTTTTTTTTTTTTTTTTTACAAAAATCTAAAAGCTATTTTCCTTAAACTGTCTTGTGTCTCTATCAAGCCTCCGTTGACTAATAAACCAACCGTGCCATCAATCACAGCCTCAAACTGGAAAAACCTTTTACTCTCCTGACTCAGAACATCATTGATCAACTTCTACATTTTGTAAACATCGAGCGGTCCTTCAACTTTCACAAAATCACCCGAGACCAAATAACCAGCCTCCACGGCAGTGATATTATCGGCATCGATTCTGACGTTTACATACTACGCCTTGTACATCTAATGGCAGCATAATGCAATCATTCACCAAACAGTTATCCTCGGTGGATAAGCCAAAACCGGTAACCTATAAAGGAAGATTACTGGCTTTCTCCCAGACGTCCAGATCTTGCTGGCTCAACTTACCTTCATGTATCATCTTGGCATAATTCTCTCTCCTAAACCCCCCAACCGCCCCCCCACCCCACCACCTATCCCGTCTCTCTCTCAATTTTTTACCATCCTCATTCCTAATAGTTTGGTTCATCCATTTGTAATCAGTTAATTCCTGTTCTACGGAATCTCTCTCTCTCTCTCTCTCTCTCTCTCTCTCTCTCTCTCTCTCTCTCTCTCTCTCTCTCTCTCTCTCTCTCAATTTTTTACCATCCTCATTCCTAATAGTTTGGTTCATCCATTTGTAGTCAGTTAATTCCTGTTCTACGGAGTCTCTCTCTCTCTCTCTCTCTCTCTCTCTCTCTCTCTCTCTCTCTCTCTCTTGCAATGTTTACCATCCTCATTCCTAATAGCTTGGTTCATCTATTTGTAATCCGTTAATTCCTGTTCTATGGAATCTCTCTCTCTCTCTCTCTCTCTCTCTCTCTCTCTCTCTCTCTCTCTCTCTCTCTCTCTCGATAATTTTCAAGCAAATTGGCATTTTGCATTAACAATGGCAGGTAACAAAGTCGGGATTTCATAAGGAACTGTCATTAAAAAGAGCCTAACACTAACAAAACAAATATAATAGAAGAATGTGTATTAGTTATTCCTCCTCAACAATTACCATAACACTAAGAACTAGCGACACATTAAAAAAAAAAGTCTTATGACTTCCGTCGCTCGAACGAGTCATCACTCGTTCTCAAAATTCGAAAGGTAAAACTGCTTTCTGTTAGGTCTCCCTTCACGTGAACTAAACCCTTGTCATTTAATAGAACAGATAAGAAGTAAACGAAGTCTCCCTTACGGGATTAGGAGATACACAAAGCGCGTTCATACGATTATTCATTCGTCCTTCTCCCTCTCGCTAAAAGATATAAAAATAATAAAAAAGAAGAAAGTCACCGCGTAATGCTATAACAAGACCGCCAATTTCAAAGTACCTCAAAAAAGGCCTGACAATCATATTTTATTCATTCAAGTCGGAAAAGAACAAAATCGCCAAAAAGAAAAAAACTAAAAAACAAACAAGCGCAAAAAAAGGGGGGGGGGGACTTTCCAGTTAGGCTGTCAAAGAAAGGAATGCCTCCGGGCAGACTCCAGTTCAAAGAAAACAGTGCAGTTACTGAGGCTCAAACGCAAAAAAGAAAGCCAAGGAGTCTACAATATCTTCTTAGAAGCTGAACTCGGGCGGAAGACTTTGATCTCGACGAAACGGGATATATTTTTTTTTTTTTTTTTTCTACGATGAAGAGAGGCGGAGACAGGCATAGACACCCAAATGAAGTTTGGTAGATACCCAATTGAAGTTTGGTCTCTGAAGGAAAGAGGAAAAGCAGGTTGATGAACTTCCTCTTCTAAAGGTATAGACAGGGGAGATTTCAGTCTCGGGGTGGTGGTGTTGTGACCACACATTGGCAGGCTCAAACTGGCTCTAGGACCACACAAAACACAGCGTGCATCGGCCTGCTCTACTGAGAGGTCACGCTGGGTTTTCTCTCCGCTAGCTTGTGTGTTTGTGTTAATATTTTGTTGCATATTATTTGGAATGCAACTTTTGAGGCAGACAATTCCGGAAGGGGGGGGGGGAGGATGACATTCTGACATATGGCGAAAGGGCGCATGGGCCAAAAAATTTTAAGAACCACTGATATAGGTGACTCTGCCTCTGGTATTCAGTATACAGAGCCTGAAGGGACGATCAATCTTCTCGAATTGACAGTTGAAAGGCTGATCTTGGTTGATTGATTGATTCCTAGGAATCTGCGACATAAAGAGGACCTATCAAACCGGTTAAAAATCGACTTGTTTACCAAGGTGGTGACGTCAGCATATGCCCAGGCTCTTGGGAAAGATGCCAAAAATAAGAACTGTAAGACAGCACGAAACGAAGTTGGAGAGGAAGAGCTAGGTCACTGAATAATAAGAGACAGGTCAAGAAGAAGTGAGCGCCGGGTCACTGAAAAGTAAGAAATGCGTCACTAAGTATAAGAAAGGTCGCTGAGAACTAAGGTTAGGTCAATGAAAAATGAGAGACGGGTCAGTGAAATGCAAGGTACGTGCCAATAAGAAAAGAGAGAGAGAGAGAGAGAGAGAGAGAGAGAGAGAGAGAGAGAGATAATCAATCTAATTATCCTGGATCTCGAGACGAGATCTTATCCAAACCACGGTTCGACTTCTAACTTGATTTTTGCTTTCATATTCATACCCGCATTTTCCGATCGTGGGCAGGGCCCCACGGAAGCCATTTTTCGTATCTAATATTGTCCCGGGGCAGTTTTGAAATACGCCACAAACTAAATACGTCCCACAGAGACAATCGAATGTGTTAAGTCAATAAACATACAACTTCCACTAAAATGAAAGGTGAGGATTTTTGCTTGTTGTATGACTGAAATTCTGAAAGATCAGATACCAAAAATGTTAAAATTCTAACTTTCCTTTACATAATTTAAATAATCATATTTTTGTTACGTTTTCCTGAAATGGACACTACTTAAAAAAAAAATGTTACATTAAAGTATTTAAAAAAATGGCACAATAAAGATCTGAATTTGACCGACGGAAACTGACACACTTTTTGAAGTTGCCACAATCAGAACGCTCGTAGGCAAATATGTCAGGATGAGATAAAATACGAGGAATAGGGATTATCAGCCAACCACAAAGGCTGTCAAACAACCACAAGAGCCAGAATGAAGATCAACCTTTCTAAATGACATCAGTGTATTGTAAATAAGCTCCCCAAGGAGATGAGTGCCAAAAATCATTTGTCGGGGGACCATATATGGAAGTAATAAAAAACAATCAACTAGCTATTAATGCTTCATAGACTATAAGATTCTCATTAATTAATTTTAAAAAATTACACCCACTAATGTAATGAAGTGGAAGTAAGAAAGAATAGTCAGTAAACAATAGTTAGTGCGTACTGAATTAATGAGCTTAGAAAATCCAAGAGAATTTTGAAGATGTAACTGTTTGAAGTTACTTATACTTAACGCGTTAGAGAAAGCAATGCACCGTAATATGATTACAATATCTAATATGACAATACATTAACAACTATCCATTACTACCAACATATTTAACAACGACTGAGTCGTCTAGAATGAAAAAAATTAACATTTTAGCAGTACACATAACTATATGAAAAACCAGAAAGATGAATAAAATGTTGCACGAGGAATACCTCATGCACCGTTTGATATAAACACGTAGACGAAAATATTCTGACAGTTATAAATAAATATTCAGTGAGAATTAATACTAGCATTCAAGAACACAAGGTATACCATATTAAAACTGCTAATACAAAATAAAAGGAACTTGAGAAAATCCGGATCGAAATTAATGTAAATTACTTTCTTACGGATAAATACGAAAATCATATCACGTCCAACACCATTACTCAAGTAAGTAAATATATATATATATATATATATATATATATATATATATATATATATATATATATATATATATATATATATATATATAATACAATATATAATATATACATATATATATATATATATATATATATATATATATATATATATATATATATATATATATATATATACACACACACACACACGCACACACACACACAATTTTGTATGGGGAAGACAAAGTGGTATGAAAGCTACTGAAGGGTCGTAGGATTAAGGTTTGCAAACCCAAAGGCTATCCTATTATAATCTGAAAACAAATTACAATATATATATATATAACTATATATATATACACACATCCTTATGAGAGAAATGCTCTCTAGAAGAGCTTTCTCGACATAAATGAACTAGTAATTCCGCTAAAGGACGAGCTAGACATAGAGAACTTGCCACGGAAGCCAATGAATGCAATGCCAAAGATCAAAGACGCCAGGACATTAGTAAATCAGTAATTTTTTCCTTTCGGTCATTCTGTGTTCTATGCTTCCTCCTGACATGAAAGGAGCAGGCTAATAAGACAGGCTGAATGAGAGAGAGAGAGAGAGAGAGAGAGAGAGAGAGAGAGAGAGAGAACAAAATACATGTACCATGGAAACCAAGTGAACTCATCAGTAATAATACTGGTGTTGTATGTCTGAAAAGAGAGAGAGAGAGAGAGAACAAATACATGTACCATGGAAACCAAGTGAACTCATCAGTAATAATACTGGTGTTGGATGTCTGGAGAGAGAGAGAGAGAGAGAGAGAGAGAGAGAGAGAGAGAGAGAGAGAGAGAGAATAAAATACGTGTACCAAGGAAACCAAGTGAACTCATCAGTAATAATACTGGTGTTGTATACCTGAAGAGAGAGAGAGAGAGAGAGAGAGGTAAGCGAGTCGCCGAAGAACAGCTGGAACAGGAGCGAGTTCCTTTGAGGAAAGGACGAGAGGAGTGGAGAGTTTTGTCGCCGTACTCATCGGTGGGGGATCCTCGGCTGAGGATTCAAGAGGCCTCCGGTGCAATAATGGCTGGACTTCGCTTATAGCCGCGACATTTGTTGAGACGATAAATAATCTGCCATCGGGGATCTTATCTCGAACTGGAGATCTCAGATCAACACTGATACAGAGACACGGTCCTTCGGAATCCTACAAACCAGTTCCTTTGACAGCTTTACTGAGCTTAAATTCACAGGCTGGGGTTTATGATGTGCTTGTGCCCCGCTCTCTCTCTCTCTCTCTCTCTCTCTCTCTCTCTCTCTCTCTCTCTCTCTCTCTCTCTCTCTCTCAAATCCGCCTATAAAGCAAACACCACTCAATGAAAACCACGCGAAGCTCGGGAGATCTCTCGATAAAGAGATTCTCCATAAACAGCAATGATTTAGGATTTGCCATCCTGGGAATAAATCCTTCGCGAGAGGAGATTAATCCGCTCGATAAGGTGTCGATCCGAAATACAGGAAGGCAACTGCGATGCAAAAGCTCCTTTTTTTTTATTTTTAATCCTGCAAAACATGCGGGAGGATCACAGCAATCTTTCTCAACCTCCCCCTCCTCCATCCCCTACCCCTTTTTCCCCCAACCCCACCCCCACCACCAGGCAAACATTTCGCACACCCACATTCCTCAGTGGCATCGGAGGAAAAGTCAATTCCTCCAATCACCTTTTTATTTCTAAATGTTAAATTGTGAAAGGAGAGAGAGAGAGAGAGAGAGAGAGAGAGAGAGAGAGAGAGAGAGAGAGAGAGTCTTAAACGGTGAAAAGAGAGAGGAGAGAGGTTAAATTGTGAAGAGAGAGAAAGAGAGAGAGAATGTCAAAATGTGAGAGAGGAGAATGTCAAGATGAGAGAGAGAGAGAGAGAGAGAGAGAGAGGGCTGAACAAAAAGTAAGATACTTCTCTTTCAGAGGTCACTTCACCTGAAGCGAATGAATAATAATTCTCTGGCCCGATATAAGAGGCAAGAGGTTTCCAGCGCCAACGGTGGGAGGGTCCATAATGTTCCACTGAACGCCCGGAAGGGAAAATGGGGACAATTTTAGCGAATGGTGGAATGTCACGGGGCGTGGAAAATGATCCTCGTCTATGAGGATAAAAAGGGTGAGGTGGGGGCAACTTTTGTGAGCAATAACCTTACCTCGTCGCCGAATCGATATTCGATCAACTTTGGCTGAATAAAAACACACAAATGGTTTTGTATGTTAGTATAATAAAATTTGGTTGAAGTTCTACGGATATTTTCTTCCCCTCCCAAGAGCTGGCATAGTCTTAAACTATACTTATATATCCCATCTGGCTTACAGAGGTTGGAATTTTAAAGAAATAAACCAGGAAGTATCGGAAACATGAACAAATGTTAAATTTTCAAGAAATCAAATATTAAAAGTAAAATATAACGGGATTATACCATAAAGACTTCTTACATTAATTACCCCTAAACTTACACACACACACACACATATATATATATATACACGAGTGTGTGCGTGTGTGTGTGTGTGCGTACACATACGCCGAAACCAATGCAAGTCCAAAATGTTTTTCCTTGCTTCCGGGAACCCCTCGAAATATGTTGCAGTTCAGGGAAGTGACGGAAACGTACATCATTCCAGGATTCCTGAAAGCCCGTAATACATCTGGAATGGGAATCACGTCCATGGAACATGCAGTAAAACTAACAGGGGTCTAACTTTCCCGGGGGTGGCAGTTCACTTAGCTGATTACGGCCTCCAGGTAGGGGGAGGAAGAGGAGGAGGAGGAGGAGGAGGAGAGGACACACGACGGAATAAAACAAATGAATTTCCTTCACTGCTCTATCCGCCCTAAATAGAGTTTTAAACTTCAGAGAGAGAGAGAGAGAGAGAGAGAGAGAGAGAGAGAGAGAGAGAGAAAATTTTCAAATCGTTGCATCGTGGGCTAAATTTACGTCCTCGCCTTATGACCTCCTACAAAGACTTGTAGAAAGTGTTTCGCCCATAACGAGATTCCACAGTCAAACTTCATTAATGTTTGGGAAATAAATAAATCAACGAAGGAGAAGATCAAACTCCAACTCTACCTGGAAGGAAATGGAAAGAAATACTTAAGATTTCAAGCTCTACCTGGAAGGAAATGGAAAGAAATACTTAAGATTGCAAGCTCTACCTGGAAAGAAATACTTTAAATTTCACAGGGGATTTTCCAGAAACGGGCTGCCCAGACTTGTCTCAGGCGAAGGAACCACGGTATCACGATACTGCCACAGGAAGGCCGATTGATTGATTGATTGACTGATTTGTGGCTATCAAAAACTGGCGTCACAACTGGATTCATAGATAGTTGCCGTCGGTGGATCGAGTCCATCAGGTGGCTATCACCTATCAGTTATAATTCCCCTTCGGTATTTTTTCCAAGGTGGAGCGAATTGGATATTAAATGAAATTTGCAACTTAATGTTTGCGTATAACATGTCAGTGTTGTGATAAATATATATATAAATATAAATATATATATATATATATATATATATATATATATATATATATATATATATATATATATATATATATATATATATATATACATGCATATATAATGTATATATATAAATATATTCACTGTATTAAATGAGTATATTATATATTATATGAGGCTATAAAAATCTAGTAATTAATGCGGTTATTTAATAGAAAATATTAAAGTCTTTTACTGGGTAAATGTCAGTACTCTAAACTATATGTCTTTACCGGGTAAATGTCGGTACTCTTAACTATGTTTGTATTATTTTATACTGCTTTGACGATTTAGAGATACTGAGATAAGAAGTTCTGTGTGTGCTTAAGAGACCTCTATTTCCTAAAATCTTTACTTGCAAGTTTCTCTTTTAAAAATCACCAACCAATTTTTACACCAAACTACAGATACCCACGTGAGAAAATGTACATAAAAAAATGAGAAATCAGCTCAAAGATCATCTAAATTACGAAAATGATTTATGGGTGTCCCACTTCCAACCATCGTCACTTCATTAAACCCCATTGAAAATCCAAGTCGTGAAATCTGGCAACCCTAAAAAGCAACGGTCCAAATTTTACGAGCCGTTCGGTGTCGTCAATATAATCCCACACTTCTCCTGAACCTTTCACTGTAAAACCGCATACAGATGATCGATAAATAATTAAAATATTTCCTCCTTTCACTTCATTTCGTTCATTTGCGGGTTTAACCGGCTCAGTGTCTTCATGAAATAAATGGGGCGAAAAAAGTCCACTTATGAGAAAAAGCGGATTTCTTGGTTTTTCGACAACTCAGTTTTTTTTTTTTTGCAGTTTTAACTCAGAGGCAATTCAACTTTGATTATATTATTTCTGCAAGTAAAATCCTCAGGAGTCTGGTAAGGTATTTCAGGAGCAGAAGCAGCAACAATAATAATAATAATAATAATAATAATAATAATAATAATAATAATAATAATAATAATAATAATAATAATAATGAAACAAGACGACTCTGTAACGAGGCTATAATATCGCGAATTAAAAGCCACAGTAATGTTAACTTTGTACATATATATTTTTAACATCACTGTCGCTTTTAATTCTCAATAATAATAATAATAATAATAATAATAATAATAATAATAATAATAATAATAATAATAATAATAATAATAATAATATTAAAAACATACAATTCCCCAGAAGACAAAAAAAAAAAAACTATTGGAATGCTCTTATAAATTTTCACTTCACACACTCAGGGCAGGTCATAACAAACTCTCTCTCTCTCTCTCTCTCTCTCTCTCTCTCTCTCTCTCTTTCTCTCTCTCTCTCTCTCTCTCAGATTTCAGAGGCCGGGACACAGGAGAGAAGGCGAGAAAACTTTCGAGTACAGCCACTGTGACCGGCATATGGAAAGACCTGCTAGGGGGTAATTTCACTGAGTGCCGGGGGGGGGGGTGCCACAAGTCCTCCCATATAAAATTCATGGTATTTTTCGGGGAAGAAGACTGGCGGATGCATAGGTGTGGGGAAGAGATGGGGAAGAAATGAGAGGAACGAGAGAAGCAAAGGGTGTGAAATTCACTTGTGATGCGGATTTAAGAGAATGTAGAATAAGTGAATCAGATTCATCACAACATTGCCTGTATTATTATTATTATTATTATTATTATTATTATTGTTGCTGTTACTCTCTCTGTTGTTGTGAAGTGGATTTAAGAGAGTGTAAAATAACTGAACCAGTTTCATCATTCCATTTACAATTATTATTATTATTATTATTATTATTATTATTATTATTATTATTATTATTAATATTATTATTATTATTATTCAGTTAAAAAACTCGTTCCAATATTAACCAAAAAAATTATTTTTATAAATATATATATATATATATATATATATATATATATATATATATATATATATAAATATATACTGTATATAAATATATACAGTATATGTATAATATAAATATGTGTGTGTACTTATTCCACCGCCCAGCCACAGCCAGCACTATTCCATGCCTTATTCCATGTGACGACGGTGACAAAGACCTCTTGCTTAGAAAAGGATGCTAAAAAAAAAAAAGGGACGAAAGGAGCTATAAAGACGCAACGGTTAAAAACGTATTCGAAACAGGTACACGACTTTTCGCTTTCCTGCGCTGGATTTCAGTTCTTAAATGAGGTTTAAAAATGATAGAGAATATTTTACCCTAAATGAAATATGTAATATATACTTATAATTCTGGACGGAAAACCTTTTGGGGGGCATCTCACTTATGCAAAGGATGAGCAACACAAAAGAAAATTATTAGTATTATTATGATTAATATTATATATATACATATATATATATATATATATATATATATATATACATAAAAATATATATATATATATATATATATATATATATATATATATATATATATATATAATCTATATATATATATATGATGAGCACAACAGGAGAAAACAAAACATGCAAAGCTAATGCATTACTCCTTAAATGACAGGCGGAGTGACCAATGTAGGATATAATGATATAATGGATGGGGAGAGTTGATCTTGATTCTAACAGTTAAAAATAATTCCGTGGTTTGACACTGATATCATTCAGGCTCAATGTGTGTGTGTGTGTGTGTGTGTGTGTGTGTGTGTGTGTGTGTGTGTGTGTGTGTGTGTGTGAGAGAGAGAGAGAGAGAGAGAGAGAGAGAGAGAGAGAGAGAGACTGCAAACGATGCCATACAAGCCAAAGCATTTATCTTAACTGTCAGAGTAAGGTATCTTTAATCTACGTTTCAACATGATACTCATACAAAGAAAGCTGTCAATTCTGCCCTGAAAAGTAATATATTAGGCCCCAACAACTAATGCTGGCACGGAAATCTTAACTGTTTTTAATGCTCGTTAGGTCTTAATATATTAGACCCCAACAACTAATGTTGGCACGGAAATCTTAACTGTTTTCATTACTATTTATGTTTTTAAGTTATATTGCTATTAAACATTATTTTTTCTGACTCGTCATAATAGTTATTACGCCGTGTATGAGATGCTTTTAACAAAGGACAATAAGAAAATATTACTAATAATAATGTATATTCAATTTAAATATAATGCAAATATGTTCAAATACAACGAACTTTCGCGGTGAGCAAACAAGCAGAGAGAGAGAGAGAGAGAGAGAGAGAGAGAGAGAGAGAGAGAGAGAGAGAGAGAGAGAGGTTAAAGCCACCCTAGAGACCGCTTGTATTTATTGCAGCCCCCCAATGGCCCCCGGGAGAATAATCCCAAAGACAACACCGTCAAATAACATTAGGGTTATTTGAGACCAATGTCAACTACGCCTAAAGTTTTAACCTATCTGATAATTACTGGTAATTGTATAGGCCGCTTTTTATGGAGCCCAAAAGGATACGTGCCATATAAAAATCAGGACACACACACACACACACACACACACATATATATATATATATATATATATATATATATATATATATATATATATATATATATATATATATATATATATATATTATTACTATGATTAGCAAGAACTCGCTAGCAAATTGCCTCCCCCTTTTTTTGTTGTTGTTTTTTTTTGTTGTTTTCATTTACTGCAAGCTGCTCGATCGATAGACACATTTGTCTATCGACTTACCTGTCAGAATACAAGGGTTTAAAACAGATTAAGGCCACTCCCTTCAAGGAGATCTTTCTTCGAGGCAAAAGTGATTTCTGTCTGGTCGTTTTCTTACAGGCAAAACTCCCCTGCGGGCATCAGCTGGAAATGATTCAACCCCATATGCTGGAAGTGCCCCCTGCCCCATAGGAGGAGATAAAAGCAGAAAACCACGAGGCCCCTGCCTCACACGCGCGCTGGAAGAGAGTGAGTGAAGAAGTCCCAAAACACCTGCCCCTGGCAGTGCCCTTAGCTAACCACGTGGCCCTTTTCAAAGTATACTTTCTCCTCGTGCCCTTCGACCACGAGCCACGTGTTCGCTCCACCGTTGACCTGCTGGATGCCCACATGCCATGGCCCGGCCCTTCGTGAAATTCCCACACATTGCCCCTTTTACGTGAAGCCCTGCATCCTAACACGTGAAGAAACTCGCCCTCGGAAATCGCAAGTCATCCACGGACCCTGCCTTACGGTAATGTGCCATGGAAGACCCCCCATTCAATCACGCTTTGTCGCGTAACATTTACTTGAATTGTGAGCCAGTAATCACCGAATCTCTTGTCAAATGTCCGTGCTCCTCAGTGTCGGCAGTGCTAAGCTATCATTAATTCGTCAAGCCCCTTGGCACCCTCAGTGCAGCTTCGAATTCATTATTCTTTGTCTATTTCCATTACTGGCGTATAATGTGCATATCTCTCATTTCAGGGGACCCTATATCGTGGAAGCTTCTTGGACTGTGTCACCAAATTCCCCAGTTTCATTCATCCCGTAGGAATCCCCTCCAGGATCAATAATCTACTAGCATTCCTCTTTCCCATACTAACGTTATTTATGTAAATACACTCCTGCAAGTTTGCCCCGTGTTTTCGTAATATCTTCCTCAGTAACAAGAGCCTTAAGCTCATATGAAATTCCCCTTTGTTTTCCTCTTTTTTATGTTTTCCTGGACCCACGAAGTCAGGATCACAAGGCTAAATTACCTTAAATTGTTGCTACCTGTCTCACAGAGAATATTTCAAACTAAATCGCCAGGAAAAACGTAAAAAAAAAAAAAAAAAAAAAAAAAAAAATATATATATATATATATATATATATATATATATATGTGTGTGTGTGTGTGTGTGTATATTAATATTTGTGTGTATGGGTGTATATATGTATGTGTGTATATATATATATATATATATATATATATATATATATATATATATATATATATATATATATATGTATACATACACACACAAATGTATGAATGTCTTTTACTGTAATACCACAGTATAATAAAATTTTTATCTCCACACACACATATGTATATATAAAATATATATATATATATATATATATATATATATATATATATATATATATATATATATATATATAGAAAGAGACAGAGATTAAAAAGATACCTCTTTAAAAGACAGTGCTTTTAAACTCTATGCAAAAGATAAAGATGTAACATAAAAACAAAACAAAAAAGATGTCCCCTCCTTAAAAATATCCCATTCTGTTTACGAAAAGCAGCCCTCGCAAACAGCGCATGAAGTGTAACATTTCATAACGCGCGAGAATAATGTTGATACCATTAAGCTCCTCGGAATTAAAATCTTGACTATTTCAACGCCCTGGGTTCAGCGTTATGCTGAAAATACTGCGTGGGAGAAAATAAAAGCTTAGACAACAAGGCCCGCGGAGACTTATGTCGGGAGGAATAAATTTACTTGTGGGAAAATAAAACGAAAAAAAAAGAACCTCGTTGATTTTCTTAAAACCCAACCTTTTCCAAGCACTGTGCGTCTTCTTGCAAGAGCACCAGGAGAAACAGGCACCCGGGAGGAATTCTTTGCAAGACGATGGCTTTATTCTTTAGCTTTTCTGTACTTGTGTGTGTGTGTGTGTAAGTATATATATATATATATATATATATATATATATATATATATATATATATATATATATATATATATATATATATATATATATATATATATATATATATATATATATAACATATATATATAAATATAAATATATATATATATATATATATATATATATATATATATATATATATATATATATATATATATATATATATATGTGTGTGTGTGTGTGTGTGTGTGTGTGTGTGTGTGTGTGTGTGTGCTGTGAGAGAAAGAGAAAGATGCCCACGTCCATCTCATTCCTAAACCAACTCTACCCTGCCAATTCTCAATTTCCTCTCAATTCCAGTCTAGAAATTCCCCCGGTCAGGATACCCCAAAACCCACCAGCCCGTTCCCGTTCCCAATTTCCCTATTCTCAGGCACCAAGCGATCGAGCAGCCTATTTTATGCTACACTCCACTCACATTACCACTAACCTCCTCCCTCTTTCCAGCCTCCCACCCCACCCCACCCCACCCCACCGCACCCATAGGGGAGGGGTACTACCAGAATCCTCCCCCCATCCCCCAACCTCCTCTCCACCAACAGGCCCAATTCCACCTCCGCCCAAAGGGGTCTAACATCCTGCAAGACCCTCCAATGGGGGGGCCATGGGCCTATCCCCCATCCTCCTTACCTTCAGCTGTGACCCGTCCCCCTCCCATCAGAGAACCCCTCCTTGGGCCCCGACGAAAACTCCACCCACCCACCCGCCCGCCCACCCACCCGAAATATAATGCTCCTCCCGTGGAACGTAAGTGGGTAATTTTCTCCTGTTAAAGTATGAAATGGCGTAGATGTGTATCACTCCGATTTACGGTTTCGCTTTTTCCCTCTGCCTCGCCTGTTTCCCTCTTGGACGCCAAATACCCTTAGAGTGACTTTCTCAACTCCTTTGCCAGTGACTTTTTAAACTCCGTTGCCAGTGACTTTCTCAACTCCTTTGTCTGACTTTCAAACTCCTTTGCCAATGACTTTTGGAACTCTTCTTTTTTTTTTTTGTCTTACTCTCAAACTCCTTTGCCAGTGACTTTTTAAATTCCTTTGCCAGTGACTTTTTAAACTCCTTTGTCAGTGATTCTTAAACTCCTTCATTCGTGACTATTACCTTCATCATTGATTCTTAAACTCCTTTAACAGTGACTCTTAAACTTACCTGCCAGTGACTTTGTCACTGATTTTTTGAACTCCTTTGCCAGTGACTTTCTGAACTCTTTTGTCAATGACTTTTAAACTCCTTTTTCCAGTGACTTTTTGAACTCCCTTGCCAGTGATTTTCAAAACCTTTGTAAGTGACTTTTTAAACTACTTTGCCAGTGACTTTTAAACCTCCTTTGCCGGTCTCTCTTTGAACTTCTTTGCCAGTGACTTTCTGCACTCCTTTGTCAGTGACTTTATAAACTCCTTTGCCAGTGACTTTTTGAACTTCTTTGTCAGTGACTCTTTCAACTCCTTTGCCAGTGACTTCCGAAACTTTTTCGTCTGACTCAAACTCCTTTGTCAGTGACTTTTTAAACTTCTTTGTCAGTGACTCTTAAACTCCTTCATCAGTGACTCATTTGCCAGTGACTTATAAACACCTTTGCTAGTGACTCTTTCAATATATATATATATATATATATATATATATATATATATATATATATATATATAAATATATATATATATATATATATATATATATATATATATATATATATATATATATATATAAAAGCATAAATACAACACTGGTTAGAATGTGTGTCAAGATCTCTGGTATTAAAATTAAGCTGTCATAAAATTGGGAGCAGTGTTAAGTTTCAAACTCCCATCACGTAAACAAAACAAAACCGAATTTAATTCGAATGTAGTGGCGACGCTTCGAAAAAGAATACGTAACGTACCTTCACTAAGCTGTATAGTGACGGTCCGTAACTCCCCGTGTCGCAATCTCTCAATAAGACATCATTTCAAACGTACCTGTAAAAGAAAAGAAAAGAAAACTGTTTACCAATATTCCTCTAACATACAAAGCTTTGCATTTCAATCAAAAGTAATTCAAGCAATAAAAATGTACGATAACTGGCCCAGCATGTAAATTATACTAACTGGAAGAATGACATACCTAAGTTATAACATTTCTATGAAAACGCTGCATGCATAACATATATAGCATTCATCGAGAACCATAAACTGACTAATCAAAATTTAAGTAAAATCATCATTTCTATAAAGCATGACACTGCCATAGCTGTTAGAGCATTCCCAGTTAACAATGAATTAAGTATCACGAAGGTAACGAGTAAAGAGTTCATCTGTCTATCTTCAGAGAGAGAGAGAGAGAGAGAGAGAGAGAGAGAGAGAGAGAGAGAGAGAGAGAGAGAGAGAGAGAGAGAGAGTTGAAAATTGAATGTTTTTGTTGAATACTCCAAAATACGCATAATGTCAAACCATTAACGATGAGGAGAGAGAGAGAGAGAGAGAGAGAGAGAGAGAGAGAGAGAGAGAGAGAGAGAGAAAACAAGCATTCAAAACGTGCAATACAAAGAAGCAGAAATTAATTATTATTGCTGTACACTTGTGGCCTCACGCCAGAATGTTATTTTCTTGTTTTAATTCCCAAGCTACAACTATTATCGTAGCAGTAGGAACAATAGTTGTAGAGGTAGTAGCATAAATCAACTTTTCTTACCATCTATCTGTAACAAAATCACAGATTAAATGCTTTCAATCCTACAGAATACCAGAGTCTTATCAACGGCTCTACGAGGACTGAATTCTATCCTTAGGGGTTGTCTCCTGTCTCCTTTACTTGTCCTCGGTCTCCCAAGTAACTTTCGGCTTACCTACAGTCGGTTTTTTTTTTTTTTTATCTTTACCTGACGATAAATATGCACAAACAAGATCCACTGGTGAGGATGTGTACCGTCAGTTAAAAAAAAAAAAATACAACCTGATCAAATATTAAATTGTATTGTGAACTTTAGCGATAAGAAGAGAGCAATTTCAACAGGAGATAATTCTCTCTCTCTCTCTCTCTCTCTCTCTCTCTCTCTCTCTCTCTCTCTCTCTCTCTCTCTCTCTCTCTCTCTCTCTATATATATATATATATTTTTTTTCAAGACAATCAATCCTTAACCTTGCTTGAATATAAATGTGTGTATATATATATATATATATATATATATATATATATATATATATATACATATATACTCATCTGTGTATATGAATGCTTTCTTCTGAGGCAAAACCATGACATGTTAATACAAGTTACTTTAAGTACGGTATCATTATGGATAACGAACAGGCAAAAAATCGTGGAAAATGATTCCTTCCGTAGACTGTTAAAACATATCTGACATAAATAAAACAATTTCATAATAAACACAAAAGTCTGGAAGCACTGAGTTCAAGAATTAGGGAATGAACCAAAACAATAATCAAAAAGAACTCTACGAAAAAAAGGAGGGAGAGTGGATAAGCAAACAAAGATGAACAGATAGAAGAGAACAGGGGAAGGGAAAAAGGAAAATAACATAAGACCAGAAAGACAAACCAAAAGACAAACAGCAAACGAATAAATAACCAAAACAACCAAACTTTACCAGAACAAAGGGAAAGACAAAACCGAAGAAAGCCGTCCCCAAGCACACAGCCACAATTTAACATCGACAAGAAGAGATAAATTCGACTGTCTTAAACTTTCCTTCTCTTGTATTTCTCGGTCTCGGAGTTCAGCAATAATCCTCTGGGTAACAAATGATCCGACTTGCCAGTGGATTTCATATGGATTAATGCTGCTCGTTCCACACACACACACACACATACACATACATACATACATTCATACATACTACCTACTGTTTTCCAAGAACATTAAT
Source organism: Macrobrachium rosenbergii (assembly GCF_040412425.1). Lineage (NCBI taxonomy): Eukaryota > Metazoa > Arthropoda > Malacostraca > Decapoda > Palaemonidae > Macrobrachium > Macrobrachium rosenbergii. The sequence continues at coordinate 13,866,214 of NC_089779.1, forward strand.
GCACTTTTTTTTATTTCCTTCACGATGAAACCTCTCTCTCTCTCTCTCTCTCTCCATTTTCTTCTGAGCTTTCCTTCACAACTAAATCCCTCTCTCTCTCTTAAATTTAACAGTAAAACCTACAGTAAATTCTTTTAGATACCCTTTAATCTAAACACCAAAATAATAAATAAAGCTTCTATAATCGAGATTAAATATAATTCAGAAACATGTCACTTCCGATTGTCTGTCCATCTACAGGTCTCTCTCTCTCTCTCTCTCTCTCTCTCTCTCTCTCTCTCTCTCTCTCTCTCTCTCTCTCCTAAAACGTATCTTAAACGTAAAATGGAAATCATTTCCGAGTTCCCCTCCACACTATTCTGGCATCATTATGGTTTAATCTTTCATACATTCTGTCTCTCGAAATATCTACAACTAAATTGTACTGTCTATAAACCTCTCAAGAGAATAACACAATTTGAACCTCTCTCTCTCTCTCTCTCTCTCTCTCTCTCTCTCTCTCTCTCTCTCTCTCTCTCTCTCAATTCCTTTCTGATCCATCCCATCTCCCTTTCGCTCCTTCGACTCCGCGCCTCCATTCGGCCCTATCAAGACGATTTCCGGCCCTAATATACGGACCTATAGGGGAGAAAAGGAACTACTGGGGGGAGGGGGAGGAGTAAGAGGGAAGGAGATAGGGTAGGCCAAGTCACGAGAAACACGCAAGGGCTGCGTTGCCTTTTATATAGGTATATGTTGTCTGTGGAAAAGTACTGCGTTGCAAGAATGAACGAACACATTCTAAGTCCTTGTAAGAATGCCCGAGAACAATCTACAGCTTGCAAGGATATAAGAGCACATTCTACACCGGTGACACGGTGTGAGAACATTCTACATCTGTGTCAGATGGTGTGAGAACATTCCACATTGGTGTCAGGTTGTGTCAGAACATTCTAAATTGGTGTCAGCTTGTATGAGAGCATTCTACCTGTGTGTCAGATTGTGTGAGAACATTCCCCATTGGTGTCGGATAATGTGAGAACATTCTACATCTGTGTCAGATTGTGTGAGAACATTCTACATCTGTGCCAGATTGTGTGAGAACATTCTACATCGGTGTCAGATTGTAGCAGAACATTCTACATCGATGTCAGATAGCGTGAGAACATTCTACATCGATGTCAGATAGTGTGAGAACATTCTACATCGGTGTCAGATCGTGTGAGAACATTCTTCGTCCTTGAACGATTGGATGAGCACATTCTACGACCCTGTAGAAATGTGCGAGAACATTCTACGCTCCGTACTCGGAAGGATGCGTGAACATTTGCTCTGACCTTGCAAGAATGAAAGAGGCCATCTTTGACCACGTAATTATATTAAAAGTGCTTTCTAGTGTAGTATAAGACCCAGCAATGTGGAGAAAACCAACAATTTCTTAACAAAAGAAACTGGTTATATTCCGATACCCAAGAAAACCAACTACAGGAAAACGCCTCTTTTCAAGGGCATAAGTGAACATATTTCATGACGATGCAATTACTGGAGCACAGTCGTTGCCCCGTCCGAACTGCAAGAGAAAAACATCTATCAATCAGCATTGAAATACTCAGGCAAGCGTCTTACAGTAATAAGAGTATGGTGATGAAACCTGGTAAGAAGAAACTCAAAAAACTAAGTAAAAAGCCTTCCAAAGCAGCAGCTTTCTTTCACCAGACAGAATTTAGGACTCTCCCGTCGCTACGAGGTAGAAGAAACACACTAAAAGAACAAAGGAAACATTCATTTTGCCACATCAGCGGTTTGTAGCAGCCAATCGTTGTGAAATAAAACACAAACAGTACTCTCCATTTACCTCATTCAGGGACTGGGAAGGAAAGTGAGGAAATAGGGGGTTCTCTCTCTCTCTCTCTCTCTCTCTCTCTCTCTCTCTCTCTCTCTCTCTCTCTCTCTCTCTCTCTCTCTTATATGTCTCTGAACGTAATTTATTATCATCATTTGAGAGAGCTTTCCTTAAAGTGGACACAACCCACCGATTACATCACTCCTAAAGACGACAATGGGTTGATTTCCAATGCTTAGAATTCATCACAAAAAAGAAATAAATTAATAAATACATAAGTAAATGAATGTACACCAGTTGCAGATAAAAATAACACTTAAATAATATCTATCTGAGAAGTAATAAGCCAATAACAAAGTCAATCAAATGAAGCAGACTTCATGGCTAGAAATCTAATTACCTAACACATTCATTTCCTGACTTGTTACTTCACTTCTGGTTACTTTTTTTTTCACCATTTGACTAAAACTTTAATATCAGTAAAGTACTCTGTTTTGGGGGTATGCAAGGAGAGAGAGAGAGAGAGAGAGAGAGAGAGAGAGAGAGAGAGAGAGGAGAAAGAGCAACTGTAACTATACTAAATATATAATTATACAATCCCCAACACTGTAGGATATCCCAATAAGAATCAACATCACTATCCCCTAACCACCACCATCACCACCACTATATCCTATACACCTTCACCATCAACACTATATCCTGTACACCTTCACCATTACCACTATATCCTGTACACCTTCACCATCACCACTATATCCTGTACACCTCCACCATCACCACCACTATATCCTATACACCTTCACCATCACCGTCACTATATCCTGTATACCTTCACCATCACCGCCACTATATCCTATACATCTTTATCATCACCACAACTATATCCTACACTCCTTCACCATCACCTCTATATCCAGTAATACACCTTCACCACCACCACTATATACTATACACCACCATCACCACCACTTTATCCTATACATCATCACCACCACCACTTTATCCTATACACCACCACCACTACACCCTATACATCTTCACCATCACCGTCACTACATCCTATACAACTTCACCACCACTACCACCACATCCTTTACATCTTCACCATCACCACCACTACACCTTCAAAACCACTACCACCACTATATCTTATACTCCTTCACCACCACCACTATACCCTGTACACCTTCACCACCACCACCCTCTGTGCTATACATCTTCATCACCACCACCACTATATCCTATAAACCATCATCACCACCACCACTATATCCTATACTCCTTCACCATCACCACTATACACTATACACCTTCACCACCACAACCATCTCCTAACATCCTCACCATCATCAATTCTCGACGAAGCATTACAGCTCAAGAGCTTCGCACTCCACCTCTCTCTCTCTCTCTCTCTCTCTCTCTCTCTCTCTCTCCACTGGGACCGAAGGAAGCATCGGTGGCTGTGTTGAGTTGTATTGACACAGCTCGATCGCCTCCCCATCCAGGCAGGAAATTGGTCGGGGGTCCTAAACCCAGTTCATTTGATCAGAATGATGGTTTGGTTATATGCTGTTTGGTGGTCGCTGGATTGGAGGACCTGCCTGCCTCCCAGCCTCCCAGCCTCCTGGCCTGCCTGCCTGCCTGCCTGCCTGGGCAGCTTCAATGGAGGCCAATCCTACAGGAATGAGTGCTTTCGGAGGCGAGGTTCTATGGCGGATCAAAGCAGCATCTAGTTATGTGGAAGTTGAACACAAAGGGCGATTCACACCTGTTCGCGAGTAAAGAGTTTCTAATAAATTATTATTTTTGGTATCGATGTGGTGTAACATAAGTCAATAATCAGTCAGTTAGCTGCATGTATATATATATATATATATATATATATATATATATATATATATATATATATGTATAGTTCCTATACAAATGTATGAAATATATTATACAGTATACATACATATATGTATAAATATATATATATATATATATATATATATATATATATATATATATATATGTGTGTATATGTGTGTGTATACATATATATAAATATATATATATATATATATATATATATATATATATATATATATATATATATATATATATATATATATATATATATAAAATGTTCTTACACAAATGTATGAAACATATCAATACAAGAAGAAAAAGAAATGTACAGCCTCGTCTATGCTAAAAACCACACGGTAAACACATACTACCATAACTAAAACATAATTGGGTTTACATGCAAAAGACTACACCTATGAACGAAGATAAAAAAAATTAAATAAATAAAAAAAAAAAATCAAATAAAACCGGGTTGGTGAACGTGGGTTTCGGTCCGATTTCAAAGTCATTGCTCCCCAAGCGCCGATCCGGCGAAAATATTTCAACCTTTCAAAGTCAATTCATGTTCCATTGACTTCCACAACATTTCATCTATTTCTTTACAAATCAAGGGTAGATTCCCTTCGCATGACTGACCATAACAAAAAAAAAAAAAAAAAAAAAGTCCCCGGTCGATCCTGCTACCATTTCTCTACCCCGGTGGGATTCATTTCATTTTGCGAAACCATTTTTTTATTTTTTAGGTTTTCGTATTGAAGTTAAATTTAATTATCCTGGGATATTCTAGATGAGATTCAATATGTCTTTTGAAATCATATTGCAATCATACTGCATAATTACCACCGGAATTTCAGATATCAAAATAAAAATAGTGTTAAATAAAATTAATCACTTTTTTTTTTATTCCGCCGCGTTGGCCTTCGAGTATAACCTTTAGAGTCACATCAAAACTTCACTTCTAATATGTCAAATGCTTAGCAGCACTAACTCATACGTTAATGCAAATTAACATAGTTACTGCAAGTACTTCGTTTAACTGACAAGGATTAAAGCAAAAGAGAAAGTAACCACCACCAAAGGTTTCATACCAACACTTTGTAACTCAGTAGGTACTGGAGGAAAGTACCAAAACGCGTTTAAAATGTCTGGTTAAGGTGTTCATAACTGTATGATACAGGTGTACATATTCAGAAAGTCTTGATGGAGTCTTTGCACTTTGTACAAAGTACCTCTTTGTGAAAAGCCCTTTACGACTTCCTAAATATATATATATATATATATATATATATATATATATATATATATATATATATATATATATATATATATATATATATATACACACACACACACATACATATCTATATATGCACACACACACACACACATATATATATACACTCACATATATATCTACATGTGTATATATGCATACATACATATATATGCATGTATGTATTTACACACAATATATACATATACTCGTATATAGTGGTGGAATTTTTTCGTCAGAATTCCCATCATCAAAACAGACTTACAAGACTAAAGACTCGGTGCTTCCAATCTGTACAGGGAACTAAAAAAAAAAAAAAATGTCATGTAGCATAAATCTGTAGTTGCTTAATAATCGTTGAGCCGAGTTTCCAGCCGACCGTAAGCCCTTGATCCGGGTGCAATCTTTACACAAAAAATCTACTAATATGAGTTAACTGGCGTCACAACAACCAATGGTCACCGATCCGAACACAAAGAACGGCCAATATTAATTGGTATTCTGAGAAGTTTACTCTACCAAATACCGTAACTGACATCGACTGTCAAAAGAAATTGGATGAACCTTTCTACACGGATGAGCAGACATAGAAGAGGCGCACGGTGTGTGTTATGTTGTTTACAGAGGATCCTCACACACAGCTTGTAAAGGTTCTTTTTTTTTGTTTACAGAGGATCCTCACATATAGCTTGTAAAGGTTCTTTTTTTTTTGGGAAGGAGGTTTACAGAGGATCCTCACATATAGCTTGCAAAGGTTTTTTGTTTACAGAGGATCCTCACATATAGCTTGTGAAGTTTTTTTTTTTGTTTACAGAGGATCCTCACATACAACTTGTAAAGTTTTTTTTTGTTTACAGAGGACCCTCACATATAGCTTGTAAAGTTTTTTTTATCACAGAGAATCCTCATGTATAGCTTGTAAAGTTTTTCTTTTTACAGAGGATCCTCACATATAGCTTGTAAAGTTTTTTTGTTGTTTACAGAAGATCCTCACATATAGCTTGTAAGGTTCTTTTCTTTGGGGGGAGGGGGTTTACATAGCATCTTCACATAAAACTTGTAAAGTTCATTTTTTTGTTTACAGAGGATCTTCACATACAGCTTGTAAAGTTTTTGTTTTGTTTACAGAGGATCCTCACATATAGCTTGTAAAGGTTCTTTTTTGGGGGGGAGGGGGTTTACGGAGGATCCTCACATAAAAATTGTAAAGTTTTTTTTACAGAGGATCCTCACATATAACTTGTAAAGGTTCTTTTTTTTTTTTAGTTTACAGAGGATCCTCGCATATAGCTTGTAAAGGTTCGTTTTTGGGGGGGAGGGGTTTACAGAGGATCCTCATATATATACAACTTGTAATTTTTTTTTGTTTACAGAGGATCCTCACATGTAGCTTGCAAAGGCTTTTTTTTGGTTGGAGAGGATCCTCACATATAGTTTGTAAAGTTTTTTTTTTGTTTACACAGGATCCTCACATATACCCTGTAAAGGTTTTTTTTAGCAGCTTCGTTTCATCTGACTTTAAGAATCCCTTTTCCTTTCGACTTTTTGTTTCTCTTCCATTGAGCTGGTATTAAATATGGACATGAACACTGTCCGTCTTTTCCTGAGACCCTGGTCCGTCCCATCGGTTTAAACATTGCAACGAAGTGTGAGTTCTGGTAACAAAAAAACTCCGTTACCAGAAAAATAAAAAAATATACATAAAACATTCTCCAAGCAATATTCAACTACGTATTCTAAGTGATATATATACATAGCACAGCCCACCCCAATAAAGGAATCCTTCAACCCAGAAAAGGAGGCGCCATTTATTTATTTATTTTTTTTACTTAACTCTCGATTTGTCAATGACACTTTTCCACTTTGCAATCAAAGTGAACGAACGAAAAGCTTACGGCTTACTTGATCGTCGCAATCCTCATATTTTACAAAAAAAAAAAAAAATCAATCAATCAATCAATAAATAAATAAATAAATAAAAAGCATAAAGTCAATAAATAATTTTATAACAAATGAAATAATTACAGTATGATCACCAAAAGAGTGATACAGAATAAAAGCTACAAATATACAGATTTAAATAAATTAATCCATTTAATTCCTTTAATACATAAAAGGACTACACAACAACTACTGCTGCTTCCTGCAGTGCCAAAAAACGTCGCATACTACTCTAAGAAACTCGAGCACAATCAAACAATCGTATAGCCTTATTTCACACTCGCTTTGCCCAGACCTCGTAACAAAAAGATGGAGTGGGGAGGGTGACCCACGCACTTCCCTCAGAGCTGCCGAAAAGTAAGGACCCCTGGAGGCGACGGCGACGGCGGCGGCGGCGGCGGAGGCGTCTCATAAAATGCAAGCACAAGCAAATGACAGGAAAAACAACGAGCTTTCCGTCTTACAAACTTTCCTCCAGACACCGACTTGCGCGATAACGGATATTGCCGCGTCAGGAAAGGCGCCCCTGGGAGAGCCACGTTGACCCCACAGGGGTCATTTCTACAATTTTTCTTTTGGGGGGTACATATTTTTTTTTCTTCTGTTCCATCTTATTCATATTTTAGCATGATCACCGCATAGGCGGAGACGAAATTCAAGCTAGGTAACAACACCATTACATTACAGGTAAACAATTCTCGCTAATTATTCACCGTTGGGCTTCTGCGCGGGTTTATTTACCCTTCCTCAAAAAAGCAAGACTCTGGATTCGCCCGGTGAACAAATAAAGAGAAAACAAAACTCCAGTGCCAACAACGGGAACAAAAGAAGAAACAAAAAAATGACCAACAGATCCCCCCATCCCCCCGGGGGGTAGTTTCTCGGGAACACGTTCTCCGAATGCAATATGGAAGCCATTGTCGTGCCTGTCAAAAATAGCTACGTGATATAACGCAGGGACGTAGTTCACTACGATATATGACGAAGACACAAATAGTACCACCGCTGGCCGAGAGCAAATATTAAAAGGGCCAGGTGCTCTAATTCGGAGGACGCTGTTTTAATAAATGCTTGCGATGAATTTTTCATTAAGCGTTTTAAGGGACGAGGAACAAGTTTACAAACGTGAAGTCAAAACTTCATGAAGAAAAAATTGAAAAGGGGCAAAATTATGGGGAATTATTTTTATAAAGGCGATGTAAAAAAGAAATTATAAAACATAGCAAAAATAAAAAGTGTACAGAAAAAAATATATATATACAAGACACAGAAGAGAAAAATATGAATTCCAACATTCATATACTTTAAAAAAAATATTCAAAGTAATTACCCTCTCTTTAGTTTTTGCCACAGTCATTTACCATGTTTGGCTACGTTCAAGTCTTTACTTAAAAATCATATGGCAACACCAAAGAAATGTAAAACGCTAACTAAAATCTAAAGGAAAATAATCAACTGGTAATGAGCGGGTGAGTGTCTGTAGATACGACGGAAAACTATGCTTAAGTGTATGCATTTATGTATACATATACATACATACATACATATATATATATATATATATATATATATATATATATATATATATATATATATACACACACACATATATAGCCTATATAAATGAATGTGTGTAGATATATATTATATATTATATATGTGTATATATATATATATATATATATATATATATATATATATATATATATATACACACACACACACACACACAAAGAAAACAACATTCATAATTCAAGACTCAAGGTAAAAACAAAATCACAATTTCTTCAAACCACTCTCCAAAAGGTAGAGTGATCCTAACATGATAACTCAAGACCTATAGTGAATGCATCCTGGTTTTTTCATTCCCTATTTTTCATGTATTTTTTCGTTACTGTGCTTCATCCTCCTTGCAAATCCTTGAATCTCCGACGACAAAAAAAGAAAAGAATACAATAAAAAAACGGGTAAAAAAAAACATGGCGTCCCATTTGTCACGCCCAATCTGTCACGCTCCCAGGACCCCCGGCTCAGGATTTATATGCTCCATCACGCCCGTATTTCCAGGCCGTGATACTTCCGCTATAAAATAAAAACACACTATATCGGAAATCACTGGCGGAGGTTTCTGGGAGAAGGGGATTTTTCGATTCGAAAAAGAGTTCTCGTGCTGAGAGAATTTCCAGTATGGTGTAATATAATATAGATTTGCCTGAACTGTTTATCAATAATATTAATAGTAATGATGAATTTTTCAAGCGTTCAACGAATACAATGCATGAAGCGGAAAAAATAAATGGAATACAGAGCTAGAATCTGTACTTTAAAAACAGTGTTAGCCAAAACTAATCCACTAAAAACCATGATTCCTCATCCGAAATTTTTTTCTCAACGTCTGGGTACTGGTAATCAGACAAAATAAAATGGTTGTTCATATTATTGACAGCACACTATCGTTTTACTTTCCACTGTTCGACGAAATGAGCAGCAAGAATCTTCTTTAATAGGGAACATCTTTGCAAAGCACCGGAAAAAATGGTAATAATATAGAATAAGGAAGGAAATAGTCATTTCGTACAAGATAATGACATTAGTGATCTAACAGTTATCTACCTATCTTTCTATCTATCTATATAATATACATATATATATATATATATATATATATATATATATATATGTATGTATAATATATATAATGTATATATATTAATATATATACATATATACACTGTATATATATTTACATATATATAATATATAAATATATATACATATATACATACATACATATATATATATATATATATATATATATATATATATATATATATATATACATATACATACATATACACATATATATATAAGTAGAACCAGTGCCTGTCCAAATGTGGAGAAATGTTAATGCACAGAGCCATACCAGTAAACCCAAAATTCTAAAACCACAACAGAAATATTTCAATCCTGTTCCCAGCATGCCTTGTTTCTCCTCTCTGTAGCACCCTGAAAAATCACTAGCTTTCGTACACACACACACACACACACATACCTACCTTCTCTCTCTCTCTCTCTCTCTCTCTCTCTCTCTCTCTCTCTCTCTCTCTCTCTCTCTCTCTCTCTCTCTCGCTGTTTCTTTAAAATAAAAAAATGAGAGTTCAACATCTTTCCACAGTAAATACTGTTTGCGCTCTGCCTGAAAAGCGACTTGAGAACGCACGAACAACAGAGTAATAACGGCTAACGTTTTATTTCCGCGGTCACTTTTCTCTCTCCTTTTTTTTTTTTTTTTTTAGAGAATTGGTCTTTTTGAAGTTCAGGCCAAAAACAGCGGAAGTTCTCCTCTTTCTTTTGCTCTAAAATACTCACCGAGGGAGTTTTGTGCTTTATTCTGAGAAAGTTTTTGGCGATAAAATAAAGTCAGCCGAAACGATTTTATATACAGAATTAGATTTCCCAAATAAAATAAACTGATTTAATCACAAAACTGAAATGAAAATCTGCAGGAAAAAATATAAGAAACTACGTCAAGGCTTATAGATACAAAGTAGTATAAATTCTCTTTTTCTTTTTCTTTTTACTGTTTTGAAATCTGGTACTTTTTACAACAATGAGGCAAAAACAAGTGTTCAAATAAAATTGAACTCATTTGTCATTAAACTTTCAGATATTATTACAAATTTTCCGAATATCTTGAAATTATAACCTTAATTTCAAATCATCAGTAACCAATACTTCAGAAAGAGAGCAAAATATTTCATAGCTCCCTTAAAGCAATACCGACAAACAATTGTCATAAACAAGTATTTCTTACCATTTCCATCGTTATTTTATTTCGAAATAAAAACCTTCTATGTTTAAATTTCTATGAAAATAAAATATTCATCCAATTCCAGCAAAAACAACATTCTCATCTAAGAACGTTCGACAAAAGTTGTCCTCAATCTGAAAATGGCACCTGACTCAACGTAAACAAAAGAAAAAAAAAAAGAAGAAATCAAGTTTACACTTTCAAAAACTATCTGACTTTTCCGCTCACAAATCGGATTGCACTCTCTGACTCTCATTCCAAGAAACACGTCAGAGATCTCCCGTTCAAATACATTCTCTCATTCCGAAAAACTTTCCGAATCGATGTGTGTCTTCATAAACAAAAGCTGCGGATCTCAAACTTGTTGAAGGCTTGGAGGGCATCTCTCTCTCTCTCTCTCTCTCTCTCTCTCTCTCTCTCTCTCTCTCTCTCTCTCTCTCTCTTAGCCATATTAAGAACTGAAAGACATCGGCGTTTGATATATATACATTTTCTCATGAATACAAAGCAAATCTAAATTCTCTCTCTCTCTCTCTCTCTCTCTCTCTCTCTCTCTCTCTCTCTCTCTCTCTCTCTCTCTCTCTCAGCCATATTAAGAACTGAAAGCCATCGGCGTTTGATATACATACACTTTCTCATGAACACAAAGCAAATCTAAACTTTCTCTCTCTCTCTCTCTCTCTCTCTCTCTCTCTCTCTCTCTCTCTCTCTCTCTCTCTCTCTCTCTTAGCCATATTAAGAACTGAAAGCCATCGGCGTTTGATATATATACATTTTCTCATGAATACAAAGCAAATCTAAACTCTCTCTCTCTCTCTCTCTCTCTCTCTCTCTCTCTCTCTCTCTCTCTCTCTCTCTCTCTCTCTCTCTCTCTCTCTCTCTCCTACAACTTACGCAAAACTGTTAATCCCTTTCCCCTCTTAATCTGTTGGGCAATTCCAATGCACTGTCACAAAGGTTTATTGTACAAACGTTTATAAAAGTCCACTACCAATTTCACTTTCTTTTCATCTATTGGGCATTTATCACGGCAGGTCTCAACGTTCGATTTCCCCAATGTACAGAACGTCTATTGCCAAATTTTGAATGACACTGCATAGTCAGATTAACATGACCTAATCAGTCAACTGAAGGACACTTTAGGAAAAGAACCTCACTAACTGAATGGGCCTGAAAGAGGCTGTCTCAGGATGTGGAGTCTACCTCCTATGAGGATTATCTGCTACAAGGATGCTATTTTTTTCTTTTTTATTTACCCCTTTTGCTCTTGTTTGGCTTCATTTGCATTGAGGGGATGCTTTGACTTGTATGTTTCTCTTCCGTGAATACATGCATAAACGCACACAACACACACACACACACAGCAATCCTCTGTGAATACACTGATGCATAAACAATATCCTCTACAAATAGAGTAATTCCAATCTTCTAAAGTTGTTTAGCGCGCAAATGATTACATAAAAAGCAGGAACTCAATATCGTTTAATTCCTTCACAGCGAATCGGCCTCAAGCACAAGCAATCAATCAACCCTCATCGATGTACAAAGGACAGACATAAGTTGCTTTAATAAGAGTAGGACGACAGGAGTTCTGGAATGTATAACATATCACAGCTTCTCTGAAGTGTAAAATTATAAACAGGATATCTCTCTCTCTCTCTCAACGAGACAAATACACACACACACACACCCATGAATATAAACAAACAAGTACAGGCTCTTCCAAGGCTATTACTAATTCTATATGAATTAGTGACATTCTGTTCAACACAGAACAATGACCTGGTTTGCCCTAACTACTCTGATAAGTAGTTTTCTCCGCCAGAACCACGACGACTACTCCAACTGCTACTACATTGCTACTAATACTACGTTTGGATTATTATTATATTTTTTTCCCATAAGATGAACCCTATTCGTATAGAGCAAGCCCACAGGGGCCACTGACTTGAAATTCGAGCTTCCAAGGGAAGTTATTATTAATATTATTATTATTATTATTAAAATTATTATTATTATTATTATTATTATTATTATTATTATTATTATTATTATCATTATTATTATTATTATTATTATTCAGAAGGTGAGCCCTATTCATATAGAACAAGCCCACAGGGACTACTGACTTGAAATTCAAGCTTCCAAAGAATATGGTGTTCATTAGAAAGAAATAACAGAAGGCAACAGGAAATACAGAAACGAATGAAAACAATAAGACGACAAAATTTACTAAAGCACAGATAAATGTATTTTTAAAACAGCTCTGCCTACATTTTCAATTAATATCCATTTGTTAACTGATTTTTTTTCTTTTTAATAAGTGAGGTTTCTTTCTGTATTTCCCTTTACCTCTTCTTACTTCCTAATGAGCACCATATTCCTAGGAACCTTGAATTTCAAGTCACTGTGTCATATGGATAGGTTTCATCTTCTGAATAACAACAACAACAACAACAATAATAATAATAATAATAATAATAATAATAATAATAATAATAATAATAATAATAATAATAACAGCATATACAAGGACAAATGAAGTGTACAGAAACATTCAAACACACAAAATAAAAAGCAGTCGCAAACTAACGCAAACTGTATATTCCTACACACACAAATAAGGATCAAGTATTCCACCCACTAACGCCCAAGTGAATTAAAAGCTTAATGCTGTGGTGGGGGGACACTGGCCTTTAAAGGAAGCCACAGCATCAAAAGAAAAGGAAAATATAGATGATGAAGATAAAAAAAGAGAGATCTTTTGAGGATAGTGTGGCATGGAGGAGGAGGAGGAGGAGGAGGAGGAGGAGGAGGAGGAGGAGGAGGAGGAGGAGGAGGAGGAGAAAGGACTGGATCTCAGGTGGCTTATGGAGAGAGAGAGAGAGAGAGAGAGAGAGAGAGAGAGAGAGAGAGAGAGAGAGAGAGAGAGAGAGAGCAATATTTCCTGTTGTGTAAGAGAATATTGTTTTCGTGGTTTTGTTTTTTTTTTACTTATCATTTTTGTCTCGCTGCATGCTGTTATTTTCTCTTTTTTTATTTATTACCACCACTGTTATAATCATTAGTATTGTTACAATCATGATTATCAAATCCCATCTTTCCGGGCTGCAATAATTAATGTCTAACTTCCTGTATGTACTGTTCAAAAACGTTACCTAATACCGTCTCTACTAATTACTATGTACGCCACACGAACTGGTGATTTGATAATACGCTGTAGTTCAATTTGTTCTAATTGGACTTTGAAAAGTTATTATTATTATTATTATTATTATTATTATTATTATTATTATTATTAGACAGTATCGCCCCGAGGAGAAAGAGGATTAATTATTAATTTCTGTTAGCTGACTTCAAAGCAAAGGAGAATGAGTATATAAATATAAAAATCACTAAAGGGTAGCGTTTGTCATACGACTTATGAAAAAAAAAAAAAATAAAGATTACGAGAGAGAGAGAGAGAGAGAGAGAGAGAGAGAGAGAGAATCATTTGAGGATTGTGAAGATTAGATGAGGAAGAGTAGGAGGTGGAGGATAAAAAAATAAATTACTTGTGGATAGTGTACCTCATATGACTTGTAAAAACACAAAGACGAGAATATGTCAATAAAAGCAGAGAGAGAGAGAGAGAGAGAGAGAGAGAGAGAGAGAGAGAGAGAGAGAGCCATTTGAAGATTCCGTCAACTAGATGAGAAAAAGCAGAAGGTAGAGAATAAAAAATCGAGAATAAAAAAGAGAGAGAGAGAGAGAGAGAGAGAGAGAGAGAGAGAGAGAGAGAGAGAGAGATTTGAGGATTCTGTAAACTAGATGTGAAAAAGCAGAAGGTGGAGAATAAAAAAATCTCAGAGAGAGAGAGAGAGAGAGAGAGAGAGAGAGAGAGAGTAAAGGAGGAAGATATGGAGTTAGAAAAAAAAAAAAATCACTAGGGGATAGAGTATCTTGTGGGGCTTCTGAGGGCGACTTAAAGGGGCTTGACAGGATAAAAACCAGGGGACTTTATTTATGGCGTGAGGATCCGACGCTAACGGCGTTCGGGGCATCGCCTCGAACCAATCAAAAGCCACCCGGAGGTCACATACACGCACACAAACACACACACACTAACACTCACACTAGCACTCACCAACTCACACACACATACACATACTAACACACACTAGCACTCGCCCACACCTACACAAACATACAAACATACACATACTTACAAACACACACACACTAACACTCACTCATACAAACACACAAAAACACACAAACACACACTAACACTCGCCCAAACTCACACACACACACACACAGACACACTAACACTCACCCATACACACACATTAACACTCACCCACACACACATACTACCACGCACACACTAACACTCACTTATCCCACACACAAACAATTACTAACACACACAACACATACTAACACTCACTCTCTCTCACACAAACACACACTCAAACATACAATTACGAACACTCACACACAACCACAAACACATACTAACACTTACCCTCTCTCTCTCTCACAAACACTTCTCGTATACACACGTACCACGACCACTGTCGATGACGATCCGCCATTACACTGACAACGATTCCATTAGAGGGCGCGTAAAATAAAAGGACTTTTTTTTTTTTTTATCTCGGGTTACCTCAGTGATTCTGATCTTGAATCCTGACCCTGCAGTAAACCTCTAAATCTTTTTAACAGTATGCATTTATTTCATCATGAACATTTTCAATGATTTTTCAAAACTGTATACTGATTTTACTAATTGAATTTTTTCTCTTTGCAATATTTTCATTTGTTTATGTGCGTATCAATTGTGATTATACCCCTCGGGTTATATCATGTTGAATCTCTCTCTCTCTCTCTCTCTCTCTCTCTCTCTCTCTCTCTCTCTCTCTCTCTCTCTCAATTGAAAATAATTTAGTGATGAATAAAACGATTATGGTAATGTAGATGAATTCATAAATGGACGCGTGGAACTTGTAAAGGAATTACATCTGAAGATTTTCAAATGTAACTCCTTTACAAGTTCCGAAAGTTCACTGAAGAATTCATCTACATTAGAATGATTCTATTTATCACGAAATCACTTTGAATTTCTGTTCATCATTAAAACACATAAATTTTTATTCATCATCAAATCACGTGAACTTTTTCTTCACCACTAAATAACTTCTAACATGTTTTCATTAGTCTTAAAACTTACCCCCAAAAAAAAACAAGTGTCTTCTCAGCCATTATTTTACCTGAAGATGGTTGAAAACTTGTTGGATTCAGATGTTCCAATTAATAATAGAACAAATGTCAAGTTTTTGAAAATGAAAATATTTCTAATTCATGTTAAATCTGTGGCGCACAGAGCAGAGAAGAAAAATAATCAGATATGTAAGATTTCAAGGACCCACTCTCCATCGGTGGTACTTACAGGCATGCAATTGTGAATTTACATACAATGCTTTAAGACGATTTCAATATCATGACTTCAATTTGAAAAAAGCTGATTCGTAAAAAACAGTGCTTTAAGACGATTTCAATATCATGACTTCAATTTGAAAAAAGCTGATTCGTAAAAAAATAGAGTACACGAAATTTAAAATATAAACTTAATCCAAATACATTGAAAGTCTAAAAATATTTTATTAGTAAACAACTAAAGGCGGAAATTAAAAATGTTAAAATAATCCAATATAGGAAAAAACAAATAAAAATATGGTAAAAAAATTATTCGTGTTCGAAAACCAACAATATCCTATACCAAACTCAAAATAAACAAGATTAACTGCAATATTAACAACTGTATAGCGTGAGGCAGCGTACGAAGGATAACGTAACAGAACGTACCTTTAATTACAGAAACAAGTCTAGACTTTTACCAGCATCCTCACAACTATTATAAGACACTAACAAACGAACATCTGGTGGCTTGATATTAGCGCGTAAACGTCTGACAAGCGCGAAAGTGCACTGAGAGAGAGAGAGAGAGAGAGAGAGAGAGAGAGAGAGAGAGAGAGAGAGAGAGAGAGAGAGAAAGTCAACTGGAGGGGTAAAATCACAAGTAATACGCGCAGAAACAAATGAGAATATAAAAAAAAAAAACCAAGCAGTAAAATCAGTATACAGTTATTCATTTTAAATGCCTTTCCCCTTCAGAAATGGTTGACCCAAAATGCCTTGTAGTTGTTCGCTCCTTTGATTCTTACTTATACGTTTACAGATGGATAGATACTGCGTGTCTACAAGCCTTTCTGTCTTATAAGAAAAGCAAAGTATTCTCCAAAAAAAAAAAAAAAGGAATATTATAAACCAAATAATCTTCGACCATTTTTCCCAAAGGGTGCAACGAGAAATCTAACTCGTAACTGTTAAAAAAAAAAAAAAAAAAAATCCCCGCCCTTTTGAAACTTTTTTTTTTTCTTGACGTTACAAGATCTTTATGGCACTTTTCATGACCATCACACACGAGGAAAAACTACTCATACATACTTAACGAAGCCACAACCACACATCTAAAGCCGGCTCTTAAAACACGAGGTTTTCGCTTTGATGACGTGAGGGTTGGGATTTTGCTCTTTCAAACTTCTTCTTTTTTTTTTTAACGTTTCCTGGGCTTTCTTTGGGCCTCTTTCAAGGCGTCAAGCTTAATATTATAACTCGTTTACTGCCGACCTATCAATAAGCTTCCTCTGGGCGAAACTGATGTTATCTCCTATACATTAGCATGAGTATCACGAATTTAGTCAGCTGAATTAGTTTAGATCAGCCGAGTTTGATTAGAGATTACAGATAACAGTCGTTAGATTCGTTTCTAGTATCCTTAATATCATCAGTTACATTAGCTTTAAACCACTGATAATACTGCTTACTGAATTCAGCTTCAGTCCTTAAAGTCTCTTAACTTGGAGCAAAACTTCTATCACATTGCAAGACTAACAAGTCAAAAAATGCGCCGAAGTTTCTTCGGCACAATCGAGTTTTCTGTACAGCGTATAATGCTGTATGAAACTCTCAATCATGGCCCATGAAACCCTCAGCCGCGGCTCATGAAACTCACCCACGGTCCGGTGGTGGCCTGTGTTGTTGACGCTTGATCATGGCTAACGTTAACCTTAAATAAAATAAAAACTACTGAGGCTAGAGGGCTGCAATTTGGTAAGTTTGATGATTGAAGGGTGGATGATCAACATTCCAATTTGCAGCCCTCTAGCCTCAGTAGTTTTTAAGATCTGAGGGCAGACAGAAAAAGTGCGGACGGACAGACAAATAGCCATCTCAAAAGTTCTCTTTTACAGAAAACTAAAATTGAAATGTCTACGGACTAAGCAGAAAACGCTTTTTTTTTTTCTAAAATGTCCAACGGCACTAGCCACCCACCTACTGCACATACTTTGCAATTAACATTTTGAAAGGAAAGGCCATAACTGACTCTACATGGAAGGCGATAGAGAGATCCCTAATGATATTACCTGAGGCGAGTCTCTCGGGAGGCATTCGCCACCCTATAAACGGCACTGTTTAGAACCGTTCACCTATATGCTTAGGGAATTATAAACAGTATCTAAAAGAGGTGATATCAAGGAAAAACTAATTTTTTTTTAATTTACTGAAAGTGGTGAAAATAAAACTCATTTCTTTTATTTACTGAAAGTGGTAAAAACAAAACTCACTTCTTAATTTACCGAAATTGGTAAAAACAGAACTCATTTCTTAATTTACTGAAAGTGGTAATAAAACTCATTTTTTAATTTACTGAAAGTGGTAATAACAAAACTCATTTTTTATTTTTTTAATTTACTGAAGGTGGTAAAAAATAATTTTTTAATTTACTGAAAGTGGTAAAAAGACCCATTTTTTTAATTTACTGAAAGTGGTAATGACAAAACTAATTTTTTTAATTCACTGAAATTGGTAAAAACAAAACTCATTTTTAATTTACTGAAAAAGGGTAAAAACAAAACTCATTTTTCAATTTACTGAAAGTGGCAAAAACAAAACTCACTTTTTTATTTACTGAAAGTGGTTTAATCAGTTGTATTAGTTAAGATCAGCTGAATTAAATTAGAGATTCCTGATAACAGCCAATGATAACTCTACTCATAGATTTTGGTTTTAGCCCTTAAAGTTTCTTAACTTGGAGCAAAACTGCGCCAACATTGCAAGACTAATGAAATTTGAAATGCTCAGGCAATAAGCAGAAAACATTTATTATTTTCTAAAATATTCATCTGCAATTGCCAACCGCCCCCCCCCCCCCGCTGTATATAGTACTTTATTTACTTTGCAATTATGTAGATACTACGATTTGAAACGAGAAACGCACAAAACTTTCAACTTCTAATAAATAACATAATCTTTTCTTTATAATCCAACAAGTCAAAACTTTCAGATAAACCTGAATTCGTTGATTTCTCCATTTGCTTCTAATAATAATTATTCTGTGATATATAATGGCATTGCGAGCAGTCCAGTTGTTAACTATTCAACCATTCCCTCGACCTCATGCTATACAATCATTAAAGTAATTTTCCTCAAAGCTTTATCAGTATCATAAGTCATTTTCCTCAAAGCTTTATCGCTATCATAAGTCATTTTCCTCACTTTATCATTATCATAAGTTATAAACTTGAAAGCATTATCACTATCATAAGTCATAAACCTCAAAGCTTTATCAGTATCTCATAAGTCATTTTCCTCGAAGCTTTATCAGTAGTCTAAGTAATTTTCCTCAAAGGTTTATCAGTATCATTACCGCCATTATGCTAACGCAGTTGACTGAAGCGTACGTCGCGCATTTCTCTCTCTCTCTCTCTCTCTCTCTCTCTCTCTCTCTCTCTCTCTCTCTGTCATCAGAACATTAATGCATTATTTCTCTTGAACCCAAACCAAGCCACACCATTCGATTACATTTATTCATACAGAGCACCCATTAAGGCATCAAAGTGACTACAATAATCGCCGGTCTAAAATCCTTTTCAAGATTCTAAAAAAAAAAAAAAAAAAAAAAGTAATGATCACATCTTTCCCCGAAGATCAAAAAAAAAAAAAAAAAAAAAAAAAGACTCGCAAAATGACATTCACTTTAATTCCAGCCATCTTAGGATGATGATTCTGACGACGAGGTCTTCCCTTGAAGGGCTTTTCAACGGTCATTGAAGATTTTAAGAGGGTGACTTCCAGCCACCCCTCTCTTTCTCTCTCCAATGAACCTACGCATTAGAAGGTACTTGGATGCCAGTTCCGCCAGCCTCCACTTAAAAAAGTATACACACACACAAAGGGGATTCCCCCCCCAAATGGATAAGGTTTCACTTTTAAAATCTCGTTCGGAGTCCCGCCGATGTTATCACCGGTAAACTCAAGTGCGAGATAGCTACTTGAGATAACAACGGGATGGCGAAAGGGGAGGAGGAGGAGGAGGAGGAGGAGGAGGAGGAGGAGGAGGAGGAGGAGGAGGAGGAGGAGGCGGAGGACGAGGACGAGGACGAGGAAGAGGAATTGGAGGAGGCGGAGGAGGAGTATTGGGGGAATGGGGAAGGGGGAAGACCCTGGGAAGGGGGTTGGAATGGGGGAAGGGGGAAGACCCTGGGAAGGGGGTTATCAAAGGGAGGAAATTAAACCCTTTACTGGCTCAATGGTGGAATCAGTTTAAAAGAGAATGTAGGGAGGGTCCCATTCCTCTGACATGAAACCCGTCAGCGCCCGATGAGAGGGAAGGTGTTGGACGAAAACTGGATCTTCTCGGAAGGAACGAAAGATATTATCAAGGGTGAGATTGGGCGTGAGTTGCTAGGGCGCTGTTGGCAAAGGATTTCCTCATTAAATGATGGAAGGGAAGAGAACGCATCGAGCTTATTTTGTATCGTCTTCATTAATCACTCCATGACCGACATTTATTAGGAATACTCGTGACGTGTTTTTAATCTCTTTAATATAGGCCAATTGACCTATATGGTAGAAATGAGCTTTTTTTTATGCACGATCACAGCACGTAAGTTCAGCTGGAAATGATCAACGAAGCTTTAATCATTCAACCCGAATAACTCTGTTCATTCAAAGCCCAGTTATTACGCAAAACCTCACGTACGACTTTTCTTCCTATTTCTCCCTAATCCTTATCCTATATGACATAAGCCACGATCTAGCATTTCCTGAGAGCCTTTCACGTTTTAATTACCTAATGGAACTAGAACTTAAAATTTAGGCCGAAGACCAGGCGCTGGGGCCTATGAGGTCATACAGTGCTGAAAGGGAAACGCAGAGTAAAAAAAGTTTGAGAGGTGTAACAGGAGGAAAACCTCGCAGTTGCACTATGAAACAATTGTTAGGGAAAGGTGGAAAGTAAGATGGGAAAAAAGAGAATATGAAAGGTTTGTTAACTAATATAAACGGAATATCTCAAAGTACACATA